>NW_028149413.1:0-63421 GCF_964270895.1 Podarcis filfolensis
GACACTTCTCCAATTTCACCCACAGCTGGTTTGCTTGCAGCTGGCTCAGCACTTCCCTGACATCCTTTACATGCTGCTCCTCATTCTCTGAATATATCAGCACGTCATCGAGGAAGGCCACGCAATTCTTGTAGAGCAAAGGTCCCAGGACATGGTTCATGAGCGATTTAAAACAGGCGGAGCCTGATTGCAATCCGAATGGCATAACTAAATATTCAAAAGCCCCCAAAGGGGTGAACATGGTGGTTTTCCATTCATCCCCTTTCCTTATTCGTATCAGGTTGTATGCCCCTCTCAGGTCCAGTTTCGTGAATATCTTTCCCTTCCTCACCCTGGTCAAAATGTCATCAATCCTGGGCATGGGGAAAGTCACTGGTTCTGACACGGCATTTAGCCGCCGGTAGTCCACTACAAGCCTGGGTTTATCCGTGTTTTTTTTGTCCACAAAAAACACTGGGCTCCCCCCCACCGCTCTGGACTCTCTGATGAAGCCTCTCTTCAGGTTTTTATCAATAAACTCCCTTAACTCCTGCATTTCCCTGTCTGACATGGCATACAGCTTGCCCACGGGGAGCTGGGCCCCAGGGACCAGGTTAATTTGGCAGTCAAAGTCTCTATGCGGTGGTAGTTTATCTGCTTCCCTTTCGCTGAAGACCTTGCTCAGGTCAGCGTATTGTTTGGGCACCTTCCCTTTGTCCACCACTTCCGTCCCTGCTAGAAAGGCCTTTGCCCCTTCTGGCACCTTTCCTTCTCTGCAGTGTTCCAGGCAATGTGCTGACCCAAAGGAGACCACTCTCTGATGCCAGCCCACTAGCGGGTCATGCAACGCTAGCCAGCTCATTCCCAAAATGACGGGAGCCCCTCCCAGGGTGGCCACATTGAACGCTATCCTTTCAGTGTGCCTGGCCACCCTCATAACCATTGGGACGGTCTGTAGGCTAACTTCTCCTCCCAACAGCTCCCTCCCATCGATCGTGGTCACCTGCAGGGGGTTGCTTAAAGGGAGTATCTGTATCTGGTGTTCAGCTGCAAACTCCTTACTCATAAAATTACAGGAGCTGCCTGAGTCCAACAGCGCCTTTGTCTTTAGTGGGTATCCGTTTGCCAGCTCTAGCAACACCTCTATTACTAGGGCTGGTCTTGGAGGTTCCGGAGTGGGCACTTTTACTGCTCCTTGGCCTGGCTGCAGTGCCCTGACGGTGGCAGCCAGGCGTTGGCTTTTACTGGCTCCTGGACTCCCTCCTCCTTCCCCCCAACAGCTCCCGCCATCCCTTGCCATTCCTTTCTTTGCGGGCAGACTCTGGCAAAGTGACCTGGCTGCTGGCAGAGATAACATTTCTTGGCGCTCTTTCCCTCCTTCTTCCTCCCTTCACTGGGATTTGAAACTGCGCGCGCGCGCGCTGTTCCAACTTCCATCGGCTCTCCTGGCGGGAAACTTGGCTCTGGAATCTCTGGAATGCGGAAATCCCTCCAACGCTCTCCTTTCCCCTCCCGCTTCTCCAAGGCTCTTGCCTCCTGGCGCGCTCCAATGGTCAGCGCTGATTTGGTCAGCTGGTCCATAGACTCCGCCCTGGGCGCCCGGGAAAGTTCGTCTTTCACCTCCGAAGAAAGCCCCTCTTCAAAGAGCATTTGAATGGGTTCCGCCGATAGGTCCCACCCCAATTTATGTATCAACATTGTAAACTCAGTCCAGTACTCACGAACCGATCGGCTACCCTGTTTGCAAGCCATCAATTGTCTGCGCACCAGTCCCTGTTCAATCTCGCTGGAAAACATCAAATCCATGGCGCAAAAAAACTTCCTCGTGTCCTTCAGCATTTCACTATTCCCTGCCATCAGGGGTCTAACCCAGTCTCTCGCCCCCCCTTCGAGATGGCCAATCACAAACGCCACTCGCGATGCCTCGTCGGGAAAGTCGTTAAACTGCAGTTCGAGAGCATACTGCATCTCTGTCCTAAAGGCTTGGTAGTTCCTGGGGTCCCCCCCAAACTTCTGCACCAATCCTGGCATCTTTCTTGCTAGTGTAGCGCCTTTTGCCTTTTCTGCATCCTGCGCCCTCCTTTCCTCTAGCCTCGCCATTTGCAGTGCTAGTTGGACTTCCAACACCCTGTACCTTTCTTCCAGGCTTGGACCCTCTCCAGCTCCTGCTGCTCCCCCGGCTCCGGCTGGGTTGCTCATGATGCCTCTCTGCACAAGCTGCTTTCAGGGACTGTCCGATTGCTGTGATGGGATGGTGAGCTGCTTGTGCGTAAAATCCTAGTCCCTCAGAGTTTGGCTAAGTCCACAAACCTCTGTCTGTGACGGAGCTCCTTAAGCATGGCTCCATCAGTCACTCGTTGAATCGGACAGTGGGCGTTTACGGAACTTCTTCCAGCATAAAAGCTCCTTAACGGAAACGCGTCTTCTGGACTCTCGGCGTGACAGTTTCCGGCGAGGAGTGGATGTCCCTACAGGAGGTCCTGAAACCTCCCCACTGTTCTCGCTTGAAGTGTCTCTGAGCCCTCCCTCCGACTCACTTTCCCTTGGAACTCCACTTCTCCCCCTGCTGGTTCCCTCCCCAGCTGAATGGTCTCTCTCACCCTCCGTGAGCCCTTTCACCTCCTGCGTCTCAGATGGCAGTTCCCTGACAGTCAGCTCCAAAGATTTCTGATTGGGTTAAAGTGTGGGCTATTCAGCATGGACTAAAGTGTGGGCTATTCAGGTTGCCATCAGTATGCTGATGACACCCAACTCTATCTGTTGATGGATGGCCATCCTGACTCGGCCCCAGACACACTGACCAGATGTTTGGAAGCTGTGGCTGGATGGTTACGTGGGAGCCGATTAAAGCTAAATCCTTCGAAGACAGAGGTCCTGTGGCTGGGACAGGACGATATGGCATTGGGGGGCAACTCCCATCTCTTGCGGGGGCGCAATTAGTGCCAGCACCGTCTGTTAAGAGTTTGGGTGTAATCTTCGACACCTCCCTTTCCATGGAGGCGCAGATTGCAGCTATAACAAAGGCGGCATTTTTCCATCTTTGCCAAGCTAAGCAGTTGGCTCCTTACCTCTCTCACCCTGACCTAGCCACTGTGATCCACGCAACGGTCACCTCCAGACTGGATTATTGTAACTCGCTCTACGTGGGGCTGCCCTTGAGACTGACCCAGAAACTCCAGCGGGTGCACAATGCTGCGGCGAGACTCCTTACGAGGAGGTCCTCGCTGCGAGATCACATTCACCTGGTGCTATACCAGCTGCACTGGCTCCCGGTGGAGTACAGGATCAGGTTTAAGGTGCTGGTTTTAACCTTTAAAGCCCTATACGGCCTAGGACCCTCGTACCTACGGGACCACCTCTCCTGGTATGTCCCACAGAGAAACTTACGGTCTTCAAATAAAAACATCTTGAAGGTCCCAGGCCACAGAGAGGTTAGGCTGGCTTCAACTAGAGCCAGGGCTTTTTCGGCTGTGGCTCCGACCTGGTGGAACACTCTGTCACAAGAGACAAGGGCTCTAGAGGACTTGACATCTTTCCGCAGGGCCTGCAAGACAGAGCTGTTCCACCAGGCCTTTGGCCAGGGCACAGCCTGACTCCCTCCTTCGGCAATCTTCCCGGAGCTCTGGCCCAATGGTTGCCATTGGTTTGATTTGAATTATTTTTATAATGAATGATTTTAGAGTGTTGTGTTGTACTGTTGTACTGTTTTATTGTTGTTAGCTGCCCTGGGCCCGGCTTCGGCTGGGGAGGGCAGGATATAAATAAAAATTTTATTATTATTATTATTATTATTATTCCCAGGCCATTCCAGCAGTGAAATATCATTATCTTGAATGTACCTTTTGCACACAGCAGCAACATGACATAGAGCTGAATCCTGCTGAAAATATATAAATGCTTCGGTATCTGGGAAAAGATCACCTGCGGAACACTTCAGTTTGGGCTCACATATTTCGTTTATGCATTTTCCCGCATTTATATTCCCATTAATGACGCAAATTCTGCCCACACCTTTTGCTGCCATACAACCCCAGATGATCACACTGTCTGGGTGTTTCACAGTCGGTGTAATGCAAGTAGGATGTAAATCTTCTCTGATTCTTCTCCTCTTCTCCGATTAAAGAAACTCGCGTATTTCATGCCATCACTACCAAGCAAGGTAGTGTCCTTTTTAAAAAAAATAAAGTTTTTTATTTATACAACAAGAAAAAAGAAAAAAACACAAATACCAAATTACACACAAATTACAAAAATAACCATAGACACATAATTTTCTTAGCAAACAATAAAACATCTATTGGTCTTAACACTAAAGACCCAACCTCCCGTCTATTCCATATTTCAAATTCATATTACTTATTGCCAATACACACTTTTATCATAATTAAACTTATTCTTAATAAATCTAATTTCTTATATCTACCTTGCAACTATTACTGAAGTTCCTCGAATGCTGCGACAGAATTTAAACTACTATATTTATTTTTCAGATATTCTTTGAAAACCTCCCATTTTGAAACAAATTCCTGTTTTGATTTATTCTTTATTTTTTCTGATAAACCATCTAATTCGGCATATTCTGTCAGCTTTTGGATCCAATCTTGTATAGAGGGGATTTCATTACTCTTCCATTTTGCTGCGATCAAAACTATTGTTGCCGCCGTCACATATAAAAAGATACCCTTCCTCTTTTGTGGAATATCCAAATCTGTTATTCCCAGGAGGTAGGCCTCTGGTTTTTTATTGAAAGAGATCTTTAGCATTTTTTGCAGTTCTGCATGTATACTCTCCCAGAATACCTGTATTTTCCGACATATCCACCACATATGGTAGAATGTTCCTGAGTCTCTGCATCTCCAACAATTACTTGACACATTTTTATACATTTTGGAAAGTTTCCATGGTGTTAGATACCATCGATGTTGCATTTTTTGAAAGTTCTCTCTAATAGTGTAACAGTTTGTGAATTTCCAATTGATCTTCCATAAATTTTCCCATTGGGCCATGGTTATTGAATGGCCAAAATCCTGGGACCACCTCACCATTGCCACTGTTACCTCCTCCTCCTTGACTGTCCAGTCAAGGAGGAGTCAATAAGTTTTGGAAAGAGTTTTTCTTTTAGAATTTACAAGATCAAATTCGAATCGGGACATTTCTGTTATTGTATTGATCTTTATTCCGGCCATTGGCCCATCACACGACATTTTCCCATACCAACATAATGTACTTAAACCTCCAAATTTAAAACCACCAAAACTTACAAAAAACAGACAAGAACCAAAGCAAAACAAAAAGAAAAGACCAACATCATACATTACAATAAATTTGTAACATAAACATCGCCCTCTGCTCATAAATTAGTAGAAGACATCAATGGTGATATCACCTAATTACATCCTAAAACATAGATCATAGTTTAGAGGGATTATCCGAGCCGCACAGGAGTCCGTTTCTCTTCTTTAGGGATAGGACGCTGATCAAGAATCTGGCAACCATGAGTGATCTTAGGGGGTCATCATCATTTAATAGATATCTCAGTTTGGCTTCATTCGTATCATCGGCAATTCCCTTTAGATATTGAGCAAGAAACTTGCTCCTGGCCGATGAGTGAAAAGCACAATCAAGAATTATGTGATGCAACGATTCCGGTGCCCCACAATTACAATCACATAAGAGCGATATCTGTCCATTGGAGAATCTATTTCTCAGCACGTTCGATGGGAAGGTGTTGAATCTTGCCTTTACAAAGGCATATCTATGAGCCGAAGAAGTTAAGGAATTCAAATAGTTTGGGAGCCTTAAGAGGGGTAATAAACCAAGGTTTAGAGGTGAGCAGGTACCATTGCCCAAGACCATTTCCTGCTGCAAGTCCATCTCCTCTAGTTTACAGGTTACTGTTCTTTTAGCTGGAACTATATCCTGCTCTAGTAATTTGGATGGGGAGATTCCCATTGCCGTAATTTTCAGTTGTAAATTTTTTACCCATGGGCTCTGGAAATCATCTCTCCACATACATTGTATCAAGTACAAGTTTGGGAGATTGTGCCATAAAGATAACCAGTGACAAAGTATGTGCTTCCACAGAGCGTTTTCCAGGGATACAATATTAAGTTCCATGCGTAGCGCTGTATTACTTACACAGTTGGGCAGTTTCAATATCCCTCTTAAAAACTGATTTTGAATAACCTCTAGGTGAGATAGGTTGACAAAAGTCCCCCAAATTGAGATGGCATAAGCAATTGTCGGGATCACCTTGGCCTTGAAGACTTTCAACGCCGATAGGATATGAAGGGCCCCATCGGTGAAGAAAAATCGCAAGATCGCCAAGGAGATAGCTTTGGCTCTATTTGTAACATAGGCTACATGGGCCTTCCATCTAAGGTTATGTTGTAACCAAACTCCCAAGTATTGGAATCTATAGACTTGTTCAATGACTCTCCCATCAATTCTCCAATTATGGAGTTTCCGGCTCTTTGAGAAAATTAGGATTTTAGATTTTTCATAATTAATTGTAAGGGAATTTGCGTTACAATATGATCCAAAAAAATTTAAGGCCCTCATAAGACCTACTCTAGAAAAAGAAAGGATGACTGTGTCATCCGCATATAGTAACAAAGGGCAGCGATAAAGTGCTAGGCGGGGTGCATGAATCCTTTCTTGAGCCTCTATTAGGGGAGTCCTCATGTCGCTTATGAACAAATTAAACAGGAATGGAGCCAATATACAACCCTGACGAACACCTCTGTTAATGGGAATTGAATTGGTGAGATCACCCTCCGGGGTGAGTCTCACTCTAGCCGCTGAGTTCTCATGGAGTTTGATTATTAGCCAGAGAAGCCTTCTGTCGATGCTCCAGTGGGTGAGTTTTTCCCAGAGGATGCTCCTGGAGATACTATCGAATGCTGCCTTTAGGTCAATGAATGCCACACAGAGTTGGCCACCCTTTGGGGTGGAATATTTCCAGGCAAGATGCTGTAAAATTAGAATATGATTAATTGTTGACTGTTTTGGGCGGAATCCAGCTTGTTCGGGCCCAATTAATTTTTTCTCTTCGGCCCATTGAATAAGTCTGTTCAACAGGAAGCGGGCATACAGTTTCCCCACTATTGAGAGCAGACTGATATTTCTGTAATTCCCCAGGTCATCTGGTGAGCCCTTTTTGTGGATTGGAACGATAACAGCGTCCTGCCATACTTCCGGGATCATTCCAGAGTTGTTAACGGCATCGAAGACTTTGGCCCACCAGTCCGCGTGGTATTTTATAGCTTCTGCCGGGATCAGGTCTGGTCCAGGCGCTTTCCCTGTTTTAAGTTTAACGATCAAGTCATGGATGTCTTCCGGATCGGTGGGGGGCCAGAGGGGAAGCTGATCTTGGGATTCATCTCTTGTGTTAGCAATACAGTCGGTTGTGGCAAAGTAGTTTTTTAAGTAAGATTCCCAAACCGGGGCAGGAATAATAGTTAAAGGGTATCTTTTAGTTCTTTTATTTACCAGGAGCCAAAATTGTCTGGAGTTCCGTGATGATGAGGCTTCTATGATTGCCCGCCATTGATTCACTTGCCATTCCTGTCTGGCTCCCTTTTGAATTTGCTTGTAGGCCGATTTTGCTTGGAAATATTCTTTTGGCAGGACCGTTGCCCCGGAGGCTTTATACTCTTTGTAGATGTTACCAAGAAGTTGTCTAGCCTGTTTACAAGCACTATTGAACCACAATGCACCTATCTTCCTTTGTGTTCGATTTATTTTATGCATCGGGACAGAGAAGAAAGACGTTAGATCTTCCGACAGATTCGACAATAGTCTTAGAGTTTGGTCATAATCATAATAATCCTCAATTAAGCCTGAGTATGCTTGTTTTAGTCCTTGTTGGAAATATGCTGAGTATTTTTGGGCCTGTAGTTCGGACCATTTTATACTTTTGATTTGCAATGCTGAGTTCGTAATCAATTGTGTTGGGTGTCTGTCTCCATCTGGGGTCCAGTCTATAGTCATTGTGGCGACCAACGGTAGGTGGTCACTCAGTTGAATATTTTCAACTTTAAAGTGGGAAAATTTGGGGAATATGTCATGAGATACTAACATATAATCCAGGACACTGTTTGCAGAGGAGCTTATGTGTGTAAACTCACCCGGTACGTCAGGCGGGCAGTTCCCGCTTAGAATCACTAAGTTTAGACGTAGTACCAATTGGTAAAGAAGGGTTCCTGCTTCATTTACCCTTTTGTCTTTGGAAAGTCTTTGATTATGGAGGGAGAGGTCATCAATGAATTCTGGGGTTATCCACCATTTGGCTTTGATTAAGGACTCCCAGTTTGTTGCAATGCGAGCATTGAAGTCCCCTGCTATAATATTGGGTATATTGGGGTATTTGGAGTGACAAAGAGTAAGATGTTCCTCCAAGATTCCCCATTTATTGTATAAGTCTGCAATGTTGCCTCCAGGAGGAAGATAAACATTTGTTATAACAAGTTCAAAGTTTTTCCCCGCAATCAGGGCTAGTTTCACCTCAGATCGTATAAATCTTTCGCCTTTTACATTAATATCTACTCTCCCTTCTTCCCATGTTTCCTGCAAGAGAATTACTTGGTGTGAGTTTATTAGTTTTACAAGGTCCGGGTCAGATTTTTTCCCCTTCCAGCCTGCTATGTTCCAGCTTAAGAGGGAGAACGGGAGAGGATTTGACTGAGGTTTGGGTAGTCACAATGGAGAAGGGGGGAACGCTGATCTTGGTGGGTTGTCAAATTTAAAGAAGTCAGTAATTTTCCTTTGCCTAATAGTAGATGACTTCCCTCCTTTTGACGGACATTTCTGTTGAGAACCCTTTTGGTTGTCAGATTTAAATTTTTCAAATAACTGATGGTATTGGAACCAGTCTGAAATGTGTGCTCTTATTTCCTCAAAGTTTTTTAATTTTATTTGGTTATCTTTGTTTTTTAGAAGTATTTTATCTGTTGGCCAGCTTTCCTGAGTATTTTTCCGTTTTACTGCTATGGCTTCTATTGGAGAAGTCTATCACGGGACTTTAGGCTCCATCAGGTCTTTATATTTTTCCCATGCAGCAAAGAGTGACTTTCTTATTATATGGTTGGTAAAATTTTTATGAATTTTCGCTTTTCCATATATCAGGTAGGCGTGCCATCCCCAACGATTGTCAAAATCTTCCAGGTCCAGGAGGTCTGGATCCTGCAACGTGTACCAATCCTTTTAGCCAGGTGAAACAGGCTGTCTCGTAGTAAATTTTTAGGTCGGGTAGGGAAAAGCCTCCTCTCTCTTTTATGTCTATTAAGATCAGCTGTTTAATCCTAGGTTTCTTCCCTTCCCACAGGAATTTGGAAATTTCTCTTTGCCATATCTTGAGACAACCTGTCAAGTAAGGTAGTGTCCCATTGTTCCGCTGTCCAGTTAACATGGGTTTAATCTTTTCAACCTTTGCTTGAGAGATAACAAAGGCTTTTTCCTTAGAATTCTAACATTTAGACCAGTCCTTGCACTCAACTTCCCATTACATTGTGCCATGTCATCTTGTATACACCCAGATGATTTTCTTCTGTCATGTAGGCACAGTCTCTCGACTCGTCCATCGTCACTTGCCTTTGTACACATTCCCTGCCTTATCAAGTCTGATTTTGTAGTGACCTAGTCTCCTTATACGTCTTCAAAAATATAGAAAGGCCAACTTCGGTTAAGTTTTCCCCAATCTCTCTTCTAATTTCTCCATAACTGTAGCCTTCTTCACTTAATAGTACAATCTTACTCACTTTCTGGGGACCAGTCAACTCTTTGTGCCATTTCTATAATTTTATTATGTTTTACACCCTCACTAAATGAAAGAACACACAAAACCAACCAACTTGATAGCAATCACATAACACACTGACAAAAGTCAACCTAAGCAAGTTGTGCTTTCTTTTTCTGGTTATTTGGCTATACTTTTGATAGAATACGGGTAATTGAACAAACTTTGTTGGATCGCAATCTCGATTGCATTCTTGATAGAATTATCTTTCCACTGATATATAATTTTATGACATTACTCCAAATGAAGTGGTGTTATGAGCCAGCAAACCTCTGAAATACACTTTATTCCAAAAGTCTTCCACAATTTTGACCACTACTGTATATCAAACAAAGCAACATTCAACAACTCATCAGAATCTCATAATAAATATGTTGGTTAATGACAAAAAATACAGGTAATGAACACACACCCAACTCCCTTCAGTTCTTTTCCATTTGTTCCTGAGGCTCTAAATCCTTTTTGTCTCCATTGCAGATTGTGATGAATTGGAAATTGAGAGCAAAGGTGACAACGAAAAATTCCCCAGAGAGGAGAAGCCACACAAAAATTTGGAGTGTGGAGAAAGCAGCAGTCTGAGCTCCCATTCCACTTCCCATCAACAAAATGTCATTGGAAAGAAACTCTATCAGTGTGTGGAATGTGGAAAGAGCTTCACTCGTAGCTCCTCTCTCACATATCATCAAAGAATTCATACAGGGGAGAAACCCTATCAGTGTGTGGAATGTGGAAAGAGTTTCAGGAAGAGCTCCGATCTCACTTACCATCACAGAATTCATACAGGGGAGAAACCCTATCAGTGCCTAGAATGTGGAAAGAGCTTCACATGTAGCTCCTCTCTCACTTCCCATCAAAGAATTCATACAGGGGAGAAGCCCTATCAGTGTATGGAATGTGGAAAGAGCTTTACTCATAGCTCCTCTCTAACTTTCCATCAAAGAATTCATATAGGGGAGAAACCATGTCAGTGTGTGGAATGTGGAAAGAGCTTCAGTCATAGTGCCCATCTCACTTCCCATCAAAGAATTCACACATGGGGAAAACCCTATCAGTGCGTAGAATGTGGAAAGAGCTTCAGTCAGAGCTCCGATCTCACTAAGCATCAAAGAATTCATACAAGGGAGAAACCCTATCAGTGTGTGGAATGTGGAAAGAGCTTCACTCGTAGCTCCTCTCTCACATATCATCAAAAAATTCATACAGGGGAGAAACCCTATCAGTGTGTGGAATGTGGAAAGAGTTTCAGGAAGAGCTCCGATCTCACTTCCCATCAAAGAATTCACACAGGGAAAAAACCCTATCAGTGCATAGAATGTGGAAAGAGCTTCAGTCAGAGCGCCCATCTCACTAGGCATCAAAGAATTCATACAGGGGAGAAACCCTATCAGTGCGTAGAATGTGGAAAGAGCTTCAGTCAGAGCTCCAATCTCACTAAGCATCGGGGACATCATACAGGGGAGAAACCCTATCAGTGCGTAGAATGTGGAAAGAGCTTCACTCATAGCTCCGATCTCACTTCCCATCAGAGAATTCATACAGTGGAGAAACCCTATCGGTGTGTGGAATGTGGAAAGAGCTTCAGTTGGAGGTCCAATTTCACTTCCCATCAAAGAATTCATACAGGGTTGAAACCCTATCAGTGTGTGGAATGTGGAAAGAGTTTCAGGAAGAGCTCCTCTCTCACTTCCCATCAAAGAATTCATACAGGGGAGAAACCCTATCAGTGTGTGGAATGTGGAAAGAGCTTCACTGTTAGCTCTAAACTCACTTCCCACCAAAGAATCCATACAAAGGTCGGAAAAACCATTATATAGCTTTAGGAGCCAGGCAAATCCGCACCTTTTTAACCAGGCCTTTTTCTTATTGACATCTAATGCTATTTTAACATGTGGTGTTTTGTGTTTTTATGTTGTGTTTTTATGTTCTAAGCATTCTGAGACGTGTGGGTGTATGAATACAGCCACTCTTAAATTCCTAGGAGTCTTTGCCCCCCCCCATAAAATATTTGAGGAGGGCACCCCCCAAGTTTTCTGTGTGGTTTTTTTTCAAATGCAACCTTTTATTCTTCTGCTACTTGCCATACAATTTCGCTTTCAATTGCCCTTTTAAGAATTTTTAAAAAACCGCACAAAGGTCATGAGGAAAACAAAATACAAGAAGATACAAACATGGACAGGTCCCATCTTTGCGGGCAAAATGGAAAAGTTGCTTTAAAGGAGGCTTTCCCACACTTGGGTCCCCAGCAGCTCTCGGACTACAGTTCCCATCGCCTCTCCCCATTGGTCCTGCTAACTAGAGATGATGGGAGTTGTAGTCCAAAAACAGCTGGAGACCCAAATTTGCTTTAAAGGGAAAGTAGGCTGGCCTTGTGATACCCTCTGCTGGCCAAAAGCACTGCCCCAGCATCTGAACCACCCCCAGTACTCCTAATTGGAATTAATAGAGCGCAAAACTGAAGTTTGATTGGCACTTCAACCTCTAGGGAGCTTCTAGGTGCTTTCTGCGCCACCTAGAGTACCCACAGAATTGTGGCTTCTACTGGCAACACACACAGGAGAACAAATGAAAGACAAACACAATGAGCAAGAAAAAACCTGGAAAGGGCCATACCAAATGGACATCCGGTGTGAAGAGGTCACTTTCCCCACTGCTGAACAATGCCACAGGCAGAGGGGATGGAATGCTAGAAGTGTTCTCTGGGGCAAGGGCAGCTGCTGAGAAATTGAACTATGGGCACAAAATATTACTTTTATAAAAAGTCGCTGCCATTATAGACATTGCCATTCAAATGGTATCCATGCATCATGTGATTGATAGTGCAAGGCGGGACTTACCTGGCGCCCACCAATATTTTATTCAAGTCGGCACCACTGGGTCGGGTTGTTTACAGATTAAATAAATACATAATTCGCCTCCCTTTGCAAATATTCCAGCTTGCCAAGATCCTCATTTATGCTTTTTAAAATATATTTGCCCATCATCTGAAGATTTTACATTATAAGCATACAGGATGAAAGCATGGCTTTCTCAAAAACAAGACAAGCCAGAGAAATCTCTCCTTTTCTTTTTTTGGATGGAGTTACAAACTTTGTTGATCAGGGGCCTGCTGTGGAAATAGTGCATCTCGATTTCAGCAAGGCTTTTGACAGAGTCCTCTGTGATATTTATGTGAGGAAGCTGGTAAAGTGTGACTGAATGAGGTAACTGTTAGGTGGATTTGACTGACCCAACCCAAAGAGGACTCCTTCATGGTTCCTCCTCATCCTGGGGAAAAGTGACAAGAGGGGTGCTGCAGGGTTCTGTCCTGGGCCCGTTGTTGTTCAACGTCTTGGTAAATGACATGAAGGAAATGAGGGGATGCTATCACATTTTCAGATGACACAAAATTGATCATGATGGCATCCTCTCTCTTCTTCAGCAACTGACAGGGAGACAAAGAACAGTGCAAAAGCACAGCAGAGCGAAAGAGATAAGACCGACTTCTGTTCTTACACTTCCCAAGCCTAGGAAAGTAAACAGGGGCATGTGACATACTAGCCACATATCCAGCAACGAGAGGAGTGAATTGCTAACACACCACACATGATTGCAGGTGATATAAGGGAAAAAACCTGCTCCTTTTTCCTTATGGGGTACCGTGTATAAAGATTTTTTTAGAAGCTGCTTATTCATTTGTGTATTCACAGTGTGTATTTTGTGTAAATTACAGGTTGAGGTTTATGTTTTAACTCTTTCCTAATGGACACAGAGTGGTTGCAGTGACTGTTTAATGGTATTGTTAAAGTGTCTTAGATAAAGGGGGAGAGAGATACCTGCATATGTAAACCAAGGTTGTAAGCAGAGAACAACTTTTGGAGTGTGTGTGTAAATTGCAGTTATGTAAAAGATTCTTGAAATGGTCGGATGAAATGGGGGAGGATGAGGAGATTTCACCCCTCCCATATCCAAGAATCTCCTGATGATTCTGCTGATTCTCCAGAGAGAAGGAGGTGTGTTCTGCCTCTCTACTTATTCTGCTCCAGCACCACATCAAAGAGTCAGTCAGTCAGTGTGTCGGAGAGAGAGAGACTGAGTGTTACAGATCGTGTCTAGAGATAAGGTTGCTGCTAAGAGCAGCTGCAGGCACTCAGTGAAGTGCAGCATTCTTTATGCTTAGACCTCATTAAGCTCTGTATATAGTTGTATAGTAGTTGTAGATAGAATAAAGAAGATATTCTACAGAGCTGCTCTCCGAGTCGTTTATATACTCTGCTATACTTGGCTATACTCTGCTGTGCGACGACTGTCTTCTTGTGGAAGTGAATCTGGTGCTCACATCTCTAAGCTGTGAGTCCACAGCACTTTGACCTGTTCCTGTGCAGAAGGTGGTCTCTGGAAGTGCTACCCAGCTCGCCTAGCCCAGTCGGGGCTGAAGTGTATGAGTCGAGTTGATGGCACTGGCTCAAGGGCGATGCTGACAGGGCCCATATACAGTCCTTTTGTAGGTTCTCTATCGGTAGGAGAAAATAAACAGACCAACCAGAGAATATTGAGAAGCAAAGCAGCTAGTAAGCCTGTTCTTTATTAACTGTTGCAACAGGGTTCTCCACCCACACGCAGGAGAGAGGAGGAGGACCCCGAGCCATGTGTGCAAGTCCTTAATAGAGACATTTTTAATTGCCCAACCTGGAGTCCAAGACCACCCCCAGAAACTGTCAGGATATGAATACAATGCAGCTGCAAACTAGCAGCTCAGTGTTTACATCATATGATGTGGCTAGTCCTGGGAAAGAATCTTCCAGGCAGTTCAGGGGATTCACAAGGCTTTGTTCTCAGTGTAATATGAGACCTTCCTGTTGCATATGTGAAGGAAGTCTGTGTCACTTGCTCGGAGGAGACTGAACTGATCGGACATGTTTTTTGTGGAGATATACAGTCAGAAATAAACGATGTAAAAAGCCTTTCTAACTATCTTCATTCTCCTGCTGGTATGCAAAGGGGGTGTGCATCTTCCATTCCGGGGGATGTCACCTATCAAGATCTCCCTGGACTGTCCGGGATGTCAGCCAGAGAGGATCACCGGTAAACAGGCCCCGGGAGCAGGGAGAGAGGCCAGCCTCACCCGAAAATCTGAGTTTTGTTTTTACCCTGTCTGCCAGGTTACCTGTTAATGGTCACTTGACTAGATTGCTTGGGAAGGCTGGCTATTCTTTTGTAATGATAATACTTCATTCCTGAGCCAGGTCACAGGCTCACCCTATTCACACCTTAAATGTGCCCTTCAGGCAGGATTTGTGAGGACAGAGACAATGGGAAGGTTTCTGCATTTCCTTCGACCTTGTAGAGAAATATTTGAGGTGAGTGAAAGAAACAGCTCTTCAACGACATTGCTCCCGCAACCTGGGACCGGGCTGACTGGCCTTTATCTTCTCTGAGGCCAGGGGCGGTCCCGGCCCTCAGGTGACCCACCTCTTCTGGCCTTAAGGCGAGCACTCCTCCTGGGAGAAACCAGTTCCCTCCCCCTCTCTGCCCTGAGCCTCTGCAGCTCAGGAGATGCTGGAGGGTTACTGGACCCAGGGGGAGACTCGCCTTCCCCTGACAGGGCTGGGAGAGGTGCACCTGTAGGCAATGTGTCCTCAATCCCCTCCGGAGCCAAAGTAGATTCACCTGGTGCCTGCTCCTGAGGATCCGTCACAGGTGCAGGTGCCTCAGAGTCAAGGCCCTGCCCCAGCTCAGCCGACCCTGGAGGCGGGGACTCCTGTGCAGGCTGGAGTTCCTCCGGTTCGGCCTCTGAATCAGATTCCCAGGCCATCACACAGCCCAGTCTCAGGTTGCGGGAGCAACATCGTTGGAAACCTGTTTCTGCCAGCACCCAGACCTGTTCTTCCGGAGTTCCCGACCACGCCCGGCTTCTTGCTTTGGACCCCGCTTTGCCTTTGGTGGACAGTTTTCAGACCCTCGACCCAGGACCGGACTCTGACCACGCCTCATGGTAACCCCCCCCCCCCCCGGGACCAGCACAGCTCCATCAATAGTTGGTGCTGAGACTGGAGCTCCTGGAGCCAATCTGTCACTGTGGGGACCACAGATGCTGGCAGCACGTCCGGGAACAAACACGGATGGTAACCGTAAGTGGCCTGGAACAGGGTCTGCTGGGTGGAGGCGTTCACCACATTGTTGTAAGTGAACTCCTCCAATGCCAAGTGGTCGACCCAGTCTGGAGGTACTCCAGGTTCCGGTGGTCGGTTCTCACTTCCACCAGGTGTCTTGCCCCCTCAAGATGATGGCCCAAGACGTCAAAGGCCACTTTGATGGCCAGTAGTTCCCACTCCCACACGGTATAGTTACACTCCGCCAGAAGAATCTGGCAGGAATAGTAGGCGCAGAGTAACAGTAGCACATCAGGTCTGTGCTGCTGGGACAAGACGACACTGAGAGTCATACTGGAGGCGTCAGTCTCCACCATGAAGGGACGAGAGGGATTAGGATGCTGTAAAAGCGGCGCCCTCTGGAGACAGGCTTTCAACCCCTGAAACGCCACCTCTGCCTCCTTGTCCCAGGAGAATGGTGTCTTGGGGCACAGCAGTCGGGTCAGTGGGGTGGCGCGATGAGCATAGTCCACAATGAAGGTCCAATAATAGTTGGCGAAACCCAGGAACCACTGTAGGTCCTTGCAGTTCCGGGGTGCCGCCCACTCCTGAACTGCTGCCACCTTCCCGGGATCCATCTGCACCCCATCATGGGAGAGTTGGTGACTGAGGACGTCCACTGACTGCTTGTGGAACTTTCACTTGCTGAGCTTAGTATACAGGCGTTGCTCCCGCAAGCGCTGCAACATGGACTGGACATGACCCTCATGGTGAGCTGGGTCGTGGGAGTAAATCAGAATGTCATCTAGGTACACCACCACGTACTTGTCTAGCAAGTCCTGGAACACGTGGTTGATGTACCGTTGGAACACGGCCGGCACATTGCACAACCCGAAAGGCATTACCAGGTATTCGAACTGCCCATACTGGGTCCCAAATGCTGTCTTCCACTCATCCCCGGCTCGGATCCGAATCAAATTGTAGGCCCCCCCGAAGGTCCAGCTTGGTGAACATCTGCGCCCCTTGCACCCGCTCCAGCAACTCCACAATAAAGGGCAAGGGATACTGGTCTGGGATGGTAATCTTTTTTAAAAAAAACTTTTATTTTGCTTTAAACAGGTACATATAAATATAGACAACCAAAATTACAAAGGAAAATTCCTTAATAGTAATGAAAAAAAACTTTAAAAACTACAAAAAATATCAAAGTACATGACACAGAACATAAGCAACTATGGAAAAGATAAAAGAAAAGAAAAAAGAAAAAGAAAAAGGAAGATGAGCCAAAGCAGGAAGGCTCATCTATTGTACACTTCCGTCAAGCTCACAACAGATCATTATTCTTATCTATTATCTCTATCTGCATTCCGAAGGAATCCCTCATCTTGGTATCAGGGAACATTTCTCTATGCGGCATCATTCTAAAAATAGCCAGATATTTCTTGCTGAACCCTTGTCCCCTAAATAATTATTTAAACATTCCCATTCTTCTTTCACCAATTTTTTAGGTTTACCCCTTATTGCATCTGTCAGCTTTGCGAGCTCCAAGTACTCGCACACGGGATGGTAATCTTGTTCAGGGCCTGGTAATCATGCAGAGACGAAGCTCCCCACACTTCTTAACAAAGAGTACTGGAGTGTCGGTGGGCGTGGTAGAGGGCCGAATGAACCCGCGCTCCAGGTTCTTGCTGTTACGATATGAGTACAATGCAGCTGCAAACTGCCAGCTTGTTTACATCACATGATGTAGCTAGTCCTGGGAAAGAATCTTCCAGGCAGCTCACGGGATACACAAAGCTTTGTTCCATGTGTAATATGAGACCTTCCTGTTGCGTTTGTAAAGGAAGTCTGAGTCACTTGCTTGGAGAAGTTCGAACTGATCGGACATGTTTTTTTTGTAGAGCTGTAAAGTCAGAAATAAACAAGATGTAAAAGGACTTTCTGACTATTCTTCTTTCCCCTGTGAAAGGGGAGAAGGGGGTGTGCATCTTCCACGCTGGGAGATGTCGCCTATCAAGATCTCCCTGGTCTGTCTGGGATGTCAGCCAGAGGAAGATCACCAGTAAACAAGTCCCGGGAGCAGGGGGAGAGGCCAGCCTCTCCCGAAGGGGCTAGTTTTCCAACAAGTGGTAGCACGCAGATGGTGGCTACAAAGTAACAGCTGCAACACCCGGTGGAGACGTGTTTTGCTGATTTATGACGTTCCACGGACCCCTGACAGTTGCTGATTTATGGCTGATGGTGAACGCGGATTGAATCGTTCTCCGGTTCGCTGAGAAAGGCTGCTGTTTTGGATTAAACAGAGCGGAGAGAAGGCCACATACCAAGCATTCCAGGGGAGCTGATAAAACTGCCGTTGCCTGCCAACAAGTCGTGAGTACTTTACGGGCTGATTTATGGGCTCATTAGCTTCAGAGGCAAGAGAGAAGCAAGCCAGAGCTGTAAAAAGCTCAGAGACTGAAATAAGCTGTTGTTTTTTCAGCGAAGCTTGCTGATCACAGACTGTTAGATTTTTCAGCTCTTAGCTGAAAGCTGTAACTTGGATTCAAGATGGATGCCAATAAAGGGGCAGGTTTACCTTACCCACCTCCCCTAACTAATGACAATTATTCCTCATGGTCTGTGAAAATGAAAGCCCTGCTTCAGAGTCAGAGGGTATTTGGAGTGATTGAAAATCCTGTCCCAGCTGCACCCACAGCGGCTTGGAATTCTCAGAATGTGAAAGCCAGGTCGGCTATTATTCTGTGTGTCTCTGATGAGCAACTTGTGCATATAGCAGATTTGCAATTCGCGCGCGAGGTTTGGGAAACGCTGCAGAGAATCCATCAAATGGATGCCGCAGGCACAGCGCTGCTGCATTTTGAAAAGCTCACGAACATGCAACTAGCACCTGATGGTGATGTCCAAGTGCATTTGACAGAGATGAAATTCTTACGCCAGCAGATGGCGCAACGCAATTTCCCTCTTCAGGAAGAGATATTTTGCTTTATGATAATTAACAGCCTTAATCGGACTTACAAAACGGTTGCAAGTCAACTTGGTTCTCTACCTGCCCGGGATCTTACAGTGGAGAGAATTTGTTCTGTGGTTCTTAATGAGAGAGACCGCCTTGCTGCAATAGTTGTTGCTGATGGGGGCAGTGAAGCTCGGAATGCAAGCACCCCCACTGCTATTGCTAGAGAAGAGCAAGATGTAGCTCTGAACGTTGTCCATTGTTACAATTGTGGTCAGCCTGGGCATATTCAGAGGAACTGTAAAAAGCCACGTCAGCAGAAAGGAGCAAAAGGGAGCTCTGCAAAGCCTGAGGCTTCAAGCAAAGGTCATGCCAAGTCACAGGCAAGGCCAGCAAAGGCTTTAATATTGCCGAAAGCCTCTTCATTGGTTGAAAACGCGTTTATTTTAGACATGAGCTGCACCCAGCACCTAGCAACACACAGGGAATTATTTTCTACGTTTGAGAAGCAAAGCTTCACTGTGAAACAAGCCAATGGTCAAGAGATCGAAGCGATCGGGTTTGGGACTGTGTATCTGAAAAGCCTGAACTTGACTATAAACAATGTGTATTATGTTCCTGATTTAAAGTTCAATCTGCTGAGTGTTTCTCAGATGACAAAGAAAGGACTGGTGTTGTCCTATGATAAGGAGAGTTGCAAAATCTTTAAAGATGGAGAGCTGTATCTTTCTGCCAGAGAGAAAGATGGACTGTATCTATTGATTTTTGAAGAGTCAGATTACAGAATGTGCACTGCATGTGATACTAAAATGTTTTCTCTTGCAGGTGTATCCAAGGATAAGAAGGCTGCAAAGATAACCAGTGTTTTTCAGCGAGTGTATGCTGATGTAATTGGTCCTCTAGCACCATCCAGAGGCAATGCAAAATACTATCTTCTATGTGTTGATCATTATTCTCAATATGTATGGATTTATGTATTGGAATCACCAAAAGAAGCCTTAGCAAGGTTTCAGGAGTTTTGTGACAAAGGTAAAACTGTTCATAATGCAGATATTGATTTTCTTTTCACAGATGAAAAGCCAGTTTTTCTTTTACAGGATTTTCAGGATTTCCTTGAGAAACAAGGGATAGAGCATAAGATTGCTGTTTCTGAAGCTTCATGGAACAAGAGTATTTGTGTAAAGGTGAACAAAGAGTTGCAAAATGGCATGAAGGCACAATTGCTGAGTTCACATTTACCACATGAGTTCTGGGCTGAATCTTTATCTTCTTTTTGTTACACTTGGGTGAGAAAGGTTTCAAAAGGTATGGAAAGTTCTCCTTTTGAGAAGCTATTCCACAGGAAACCTTCTGTAACACATTTTAAGGTTTTTGGATCTCACGTCCGTACAGAAACTCCAAATGGAGTTAAGAATGCAAAAGGCATTTTTGTGGGTTATGAAAAGGGTCTCTACAGAGTAATTTTATTTGAAACTGGTCAGGTGATTCTCACAAAGTTTCTAGAGAGCACTCCTGGACAGGAGAGAGAGGTTTTTCACACATTTCCCACTGATGGCAATTCAGATGATAATTCTGATTATTCTGATTATTCTGGTACTGAAATTGACACAGAAAGCTCAGAGAGTTCTGTTGACACAGTCATTGAGAAGGGTTCTCACACAATGTCTAGACCCACACAGGTTAAAGCTAGACTAGAAGTGACTGAACCACTGTTTACTGTTGGGCATGGTTCTCCAAAAGGTCCTGAGGATGAACCAGTCAGCAAACAGGATCAGCACCTAATACGCAGGTCTGAGAGAGTCACAAAGGGCGTACCACCCAAGAGGTATTCTCAAGAGTTTGCTAAGTCAGCTGTTGCATGTGTTACTATTGTTGACAACTCAAGACGAGTTAAAGGTGTGTCTAAGTCAGAGACAAAGACACAACTGAGTGTTGCTAAGCGTAACACTACCTTCCCTAGCCAGGGTAATGCAGAAGCACACATTCCTTGGAAAACAGACAACCAGAGAGTTACACTGGTGAAACCAGTGGCAGGTAGTTCCAAAGGTGGAACTGATACAACAGGTGATTGTTACGTGTATAACAACTGTTTGTATTCTTCTCTGGATCAAGCTTTTTTCGCAGCTAACGTTGATTCATATGGGGGAGTATGTTACGATATGAGTACAACGCAGCTGCAAACTGCCAGCTTGTTTACATCACATGATGTGGCTAGTCCTGGGAAAGAATCTTCCAGGCAGCTCACGGGATACACAAAGCTTTGTTCCATGTGTAATATGAGACCTTCCTGTTGCGTTTGTAAAGGAAGTCTGAGTCACTTGCTTGGAGAAGTTTGAACTGATCGGACATGTTTTTTTTTGTAGAGCTGTAAAGTCAGAAATAAACAAGATGTAAAAGGACTTTCTGACTATTCTTCTTTCCCCTGTGAAAGGGGAGAAGGGGGTGTGCATCTTCCACGCTGGGAGATGTCGCCTATCAAGATCTCCCTGGTCTGTCTGGGATGTCAGCCAGAGGAAGATCACCGGTAAACAAGTCCCGGGAGCAGGGGGAGAGGCCAGCCTCTCCCGAAGGGGCTAGTTTTCCAACACGGGCTCGCCCCTGAATATACAGATTGGCCTGGGCGAGGAACATGGGAAAGCTGGCCGGGGACCCATCAAATTTCTCTGGCAGGGCCACTGGGTACTTGCCAGAAACTGGGGCTTCGGCCCTAGGAGCCAGTAAGGCATCCAACTGCTGCTGAAGCGCCGTAACCGCATTGCTTAGCTGCTGAACGGTGTGAGTCAAGGCCTGGTTCTCCTGGGCCAGTGCCACCAACGCAGCTGCCTGGTCGGCCATGGCTTCTGGCTCATCCCGAACGCACCGCAATGAAGGGGGAGTGCGGGTGTGGCGGGAGCAAACTGTGCTGGTCCCGGAGGGGGGGGCGTTACTGTGAGGCGTGGTCAGAGTCTGGTCCTGGGTCGAGGGTCTGGAGACTGTCCACCAAAGGTGAAGGGGGTCCAAAGCAAGAAGCCGGGTGTGGTCGGGAACTCCAGAAGAACAGGTCTGGGTGTTGGCAGAAACAGGTTTCCAACGACGTTGGAACAACCTGAGACTGGGCTCAGTGGCCTTTATCTCCTCTGGGGCCTAGGGCGGTCCCGGCCCACAGGTGACTCGCCTCTCCTGGTCTTAAGGCAAGCACTCCTCCTGATAGAACTTAGTTCCCTCCGCCTCTGTGCCCTCAGCCTCTGCAGCTCAGGAGAGGCTGGAGGGTTACTGGACCCAGAGGCAGCCTCACCTTCCCCTGACAGGGCTGGGAGAGGAGCACCTGCAGGCAATGGGTCCTCAATCACCCCCGGAGCCAGAGTGGATTCATCTGGTGTCTGCTCCTGAGGAACTGGCACAGGTGCGGGCCCTTCAGATTCAAGGCCCTGCCCCAGCTCAGCCAGCCCTGTAGGCGGGGACTCCTGTGCAGGCTGGGATTCCTCCGGTTCAACGTCTGAATCAGATTCCCAGGCCATCACAGGAGCAACTGCGCCAGGCCAAGGATGCGTACAAGGTCCAGGCTGACCGCCACCACCAGGTGGGGCCGGAACTCCACGTCGGGGAGCCATGGGGCTATATAAATTCTAATTGGACTCTGTTTGAATGGGCAATTGTATCCAGGCTGCAATTAACTTTTTGGTCCCTTAGGAGCAACTGAGCAACTTCCCTATAGTGGAAGACCAGAGCCTATAATAATAATAATAATCCCATGGAAAGGCCAAGGCAAAGACATCTCTCTCAAGAAATGCCCAAACCTGTGCCACTACAAGGTGACATGGTCAATATGAAAACCCTACAGGGATTCACCAGGGATTGTTGCTGCTGTGATATGATGGAGGTGTGAGACCAGAGGAGAGCTAGCTTTGACACCTGGGAACACACAAAAAAGGCAGAAACAAAACAAACTTCATTTTTCACTCATTATTTGACCTTCCTGCTAAGTGTAAAGCAGAGACCACTATTGAGAATGTTTCTCCCAAAGTGCTAGAATGCCACAAGTAATTTAAGAATAAAATGCAACATGTGTTATTTTTCATGTGATATCCTATGTCCAGCTATGTGCACTGCTACATCTGCAAACAGCTTTAAGAGGCCTGACATGCAAGTCTCTTAAGATTTACATGAAGGCATCCATTTACAACATACCAGGTTATTATTTGTGAGGCAACAATTTTTTAGAAAAAAATTATATCCCCAAAAGGATAAAAGAATTTTTAGGTTTTATATATATATATATATATATATAGAGAGAGAGAGAGAGAGAGAGAGAGAGAGAGAGAGAGATCTAAATGTACCAAGCAAACACATATATAAATATATCAACCACATGTCCAAAACCCACAGGAAAAGTCCTAAAGCCATTTTGACTCTTTCACTCTTTCAGTCACCTCAAATATTTCTCTACAAGGTCGAAAGAAATGCAGAAACCTCCCCATTGTCTCTGTCCTCACAAATCCTGCCTTAAGGGCACATTTAAGGTGTGAATAGGGTGAGACTGCGACCTGGCTCAGGAATGTATTATCATTACAAGAGAATGGCCAGCCTCCCCAGGTAATCTAGTCAAGTGACCATTAACAGGTAACCTGGCAGACAAGGTAAAAACAATGCACTCCGATTTCAGTTGTAGACTGCCTTTTCTGTGATGTATGTATGATGTTTCTGAGGGTGGTCTTGGACTCCAGGGCGGGCAATTAAAAATGTCTATATAAGGGCTTGCATGCATGGCTCGGGGTCCTCCTCCTCTGTCCTACGTGTGGGGGAACACCCTCTTACAACAGTTTATAAAGAACAGGCTTACTAGCTGCTTTGCTTCTCAATATTCTCTGGTTGGTCTCTGTTATTTTCTCCTACCGATAGAGAACCTACTGAAGTCCTTACTGAAATAGAAAAACACTATTTCCACAGCAGTCCACTGATCAACAAAGTTTGTAACTCCATCCAAAAAAAGAAAAGAAGATATTTCTCTGGCTTGTCTTGTTTTTGAGAAAGCCATGCTTTCATCCTGTATGTTTATAATGTAAAATCTTCAGATGAAGGGCAAATAAATTTTAAAAAAGAATAAATGAGGATATAGACAAGCTGGAACATGTGCAAAGGAAGGAGATTTATGTATTTATTTAATTTGGAAACCACCCAACCCAGTGGTGTCAACTTGAATAAAATATTGGTGGGGGGCCAGGTAAGGCCCGCCTTGCACTATCAATCACATGATGCATGGACACCATTTGAATGGCAATGTCTATAATGACAGCTACTTTTTAAAAAAGTAATATTTTGCGCCCATAGTTCAATTTCCCAGCAGCTCCCCTTGCCCCAGAGAACACTTCTAGCATTCCATCTCCTCTACCTGTGGCATTGTTCAGCAGTGGGGAAAGTGACCTCTTCACACCGGATGTCCATTTGGTATGGCCCTTTCCAGGTTTTTCCCTGCCCCCTGTGTTAGTCTTTCATTTGTTCTCATATGTGTGTTGCCAGTAGAAGCCACAATTCTGTGGGTACTCTAGGTGGTGCAGAAAGCACCTAGAAGCTGACTAGAGGTTGAAGTGCCGATCAAACTTCAGTTTTGCGCTCTATAAATTCCAATTAGGAGTACTGGGGGTGGTTCAGATTCTGGGGCAGTGCTTTTGGCCAGCAGAGGGTGTCACAGGGCCAGCCTACTTTCCCTTTAAAGCAAACTTGGGTCTCCAGCTGGTTTTGGACTAGAACTCCCATCATCCCTAGCTAGCAGGACCAGTGGGAAGGGATGATGGAAACTATCGTCCCGGGAGCTGCTGGGGACCCAAGTTTGGGAAAGCCTCCTTTAAAGCAACTTTTGCGTTTGGCCCGCAAAGATGGGACCTATCCATGTTTGTATTTTCTTGTATTTTGTTTTTCTCATGACCTTTGTGCGGTTTATAAAAATTTCTTAAAAGGGCAAATTGAAAGCAAAATTGTATGGCAAGTAGTGGAAGAAAAAAAGGTTGCATTTCAAAAAAACACACAAAGAAAACCTGGGGGGTGGCCTCCTCCAATATTTAAAAGGGGGGGGGACAAAGACCCCTTGGCATTTAGGAGTTGGCCGTATTCCCTACACCCACACGTCTCAGAATGCTTAGAACATAAAAACACAACATAATAACACAAAACATCACATGTTAAAATAGTATTAGATGTTAATAAGAAAAAGGCCTGGTTAAAACGGTGCGGATTAGCCTGGCTCCTAAAGCTGTATACTGGTTTTTCCGACCTTTGTATGGATTCTTTGATGGGAAGTGAGTTTAGAGCTAACAGTGAAGCTCTTTCCACATTCCACACACTGATAAGGTTTCTCCCCTGTATGAGTTCTTTGATGGGAAATGAGATGGGAATTATGAGTGAAGCTCTTTCCACATTCCACACACTGATAGGGTTTCTCCCCTGTATGAATTCTTTGATGGGAAGTGAAATTGGAGCTCCTACTGAAGCTCTTTCCACATTCCACACACTGATAGGGTTTCTCCCCTGTATGAATTCTGTGATGGTAAGTGAGATCGGAGCTCTGACGGAAGCTCTTTCCACATTCCACACACTGATAGGATTTCTCCCCTGTATGAATTCTGTGATGGGAAGTGAGAGAGGAACTATCTGTGAAACTCTTTCCACATTCCACACACTGATATGGTTTCTCCCCTGTATGAATTCTGTGATGGGAAGTGAGAGAGGAGCTATCAGTGAAGCTCTTTCCACATTCCACGCACTGATAGGGTTTCTCCCCTGTATGAATTCTTTGATGGGAAGTGAGATGGGCACTGTTCCTGAAGCTCTTTCCACATTCCACACACTGATAGGGTTTCTCCCCTGTATGAATTCTTTGATGGGAAGTGAGATGGGCACTGTTCCTGAAGCTCTTTCCACATTCCACACACTAATACGGTTTCTCCCCTGTATGAATTCTTTGATGGTAAGTGAGAATGGAGCTCTGATGGAAGCTCTTTCCAGATTCCATGCACTGATAGACTTTCTTTCCAATGATATTTTGTTGATGGGAATGGCAGCTCTGACTACAGCTTTCTCCACACTCCAAATTTTTACGTGGCTTCTCCTCTCTGGGGATTTTGTCGTGGTCACCTTTGTTCTCAATTTCCGTTTCATCACAATCTGCATTGGAGACAAAAAGGGATTAGAGCCTCAGGAACAAATGGAGAAGTACTGAAGGGAGTTGGGTGTGTGTTCATTACCTGTATTTTTTGTCATTAACCAACATATTTATTATGAGATTCTGATGTGTTGTTGAATGTTGCTTTGTTTGATATAAATTAGTGGCCAAAATTGTGGAAGACTTTTGGAACAAAGTGTAGTTCTTCTTTTGGAGTAATATTATAAAATTATATATCAATGGAAAGATAATTTGATGAAGAATGCAATCAACAATGCAATCAAACAAAGTTTGTTCATATTCTATCAAACCTTATAGCCAAATAACCAGAAAAAGGAAGCACAACTTGCTTAGCTTGACTTTTGTCAGTGTGTTATGTGACTGCTATCAAGTAGGTTGGTTTTTTGTGTTCTTTCATTTAGTGAGGGTGTAAAACATAATAAAATTATAGAAATGGCACAAAGAGTTGAATGGTCCCCAGAAAGTGATGTAAGATCACTATTAAGTGAACAAGGCTACAGTTATGAAGAAATTAGTAGAAGAGAGATTGGGGAAAACTTAACCAAAGTTGGCCTTTCTATATTTTTGAAGAGGTATAAGGAGACTCAGACACTACAAAATCAGACTTGTTAAGGCAGGGAAAGGTGTACAAAGGCAAGTGACGATGGACGAGTGGAGAGACTTTGCCTACAAGACAGAAGAAAATAATCTGGGTGTATACAAGATGACATGGCACAATGTAATGGGAAGTTGAGTGCAAGGACTGGTCTAAATGTTAGAATTCTAAGGAAAAAACCATTGTTATCTCTCCAACAAAGGTTGAAAGATGAAACACATGTTAACTGTACAGCGGAACAATGGGGCAGTGTTATTTGGAGCGATGAAACCCAAATCTCCTTGCTTGGTAGTGATGGCATGAAATACGCGAGGAGAAGAATCAGAGAAGATTTACATCCTACTTGCATTACACCGACTGTGAAACAACCAGACAGTGTGATGATCTGGAGTTGTATGGCAGCAAAAGGTGTGGGCAGAATTTGTGTCATTAATGGGAATATAAATGCGGAAAAATGCATAAACGAAATACTTGAGCCCAAACTGAAGTGTTCCGCAGGTGATCTTTTCCCAGATACTGGATACTGAAGCATATATATATATATATATATATATATATATATATATATATATATATATATTGTGATGGGATGGTGAGCTGCTTGTGCGTAAAATCCTAGTCCCTCAGAGTTTGGCTAAGTCCACAAACCTCTGTCTGTGATGGAGCTGCTTAAGCATGGCTCCATCAGTCACTCGTTGAATCGGACAGTGGGCGTTTACGGAACTTCTTCCAGCATAAAAGCTCCTTAACGGAAACGCGTCTTCTGGACTCTCGGCGTGACAGTTTCCGGCGAGGAGTGGATGTCCCTACAGGAGGTCCTGAAACCTCCCCACTGTTCTCGCTTGAAGTGTCTCTGAGCCCTCCCTCCGACTCACTTTCCCTTGGAACTCCACTTCTCCCCCTGCTGGTTCCCTCCCCAGCTGAATGGTCTCTCTCACCCTCCGTGAGCCCTTTCACCTCCTGCGTCTCAGATGGCAGTTCCCTGACATCCACCTCCCCTCCAGGGCCCCCTTCACCCCCTTCCCTCCCCTCCTCTGCGGGAGGCGAGGGAGCAAAACCCCTGAAGGAACCTCCCTCATCTTCCGAAGTTTCGAACACTTCCCTCCACCTGTTGCTGTTTCCGGTTTTCAAGTACTCCTCCTCATCGGAGTCTGTTCCTTCTTCCAACTCCGATTCCCTGAATCCTTCGAGTTCCTCCTCATCGTCGGTGGTGCCAAAGTACTCCCTCCGGAACCTCGCTACTGGCTGAGGTTTCCTGGGGAACCTTTGGTGGAACGTTTCGATCAAGATCTCGTCACGGACCTCCTCTGCCGTCACCCAGGTGTTTTCCGACTCCGGTTCCCCTTCCCACGCGACCAAATACTCCACCTGATTACCCTTCCACCTGGAGTCGATGATTTCCGCCACATGGTTGCTGCTTTCCCTTTCTTCTATGGCTGGCCCCCGTGTGGATACCCCTTCACCTTCCCCCCTATATGGTGACAGTAATGACCTGTGGAATACTGGGTGCAGTTTCATGTGGTTCGGTAACCGGAGTCTGAAAGCCACTGGGTTGACCTGTTGGATGACCTCAAATGGTCCCAATCTTTTGGGTCTCAATTTCTTGCAACCCCCCTTGAACGGCAACCCTTGGGTTGATAGCCAGACCTGACTCCCCACCCTAATGGTTTCACCTTCCCTTCTGCTCTTGTCTGCCTGCCTCTTATATTCTTCTTTGGCCCTTTCTAAGTTGAGTTGGAGTTGACGATGGATCGCTTCCATTTCTTCTACAAAATGTTCAGCGGCCGGGACACTCCATCTCTCCCCTCCTCCCCCTGGAAACGCCCTGGGGTGGCACCCATAATTAGCCAAAAAGGGGCTCATCCCGGTGGACACATTCTCTGCATTATTGTAAGCAAATTCCGCTAGCGCCAACTTTTCGACCCAATCGTTCTCTCTGTCATTGACATAACACCTCAGGTATTGTTGGAGGATACCGTTTGCCCTCTCCGCCTGCCCATTGGTCTCAGGGTGCCTGGCAGTCGAAAAGTTGACCTCTACGTGCAACAAGCTCATAAGTTTCCTCCAGAACCTGGACGTGAACTGTTTCCCTCTGTCGGAGACCACCCTCAAGGGGGCGCCATGCAGCCTAAAAATATGTTCTACAAACAATTTCGCTGTCTCTTCCGCCGTGACTGCATGTGAGCAAGCTACAAAGTGACCCATCTTAGTTAACAGGTCTACTACGACTAGTATGGCGGTTTTCCCCTGGGATTTAGGCAGATCAGTCATAAAATCTATCGATACCGCCTCCCACGGTCGTTCTGGTGTGGGTAACGGTTCTAATAACCCCGCTGGCGCCCGCCTTTCTCCTTTGGCTCTCTGGCATTGGTCACACCTTCTCACATACTCCCGTACATCCTCCCTCACCTTGGGCCACCAAAACTCCCTGGTCACCAACCACATAGTCTTGTGTTGCCCAAAATGCCCCGCTGTGGGGTTGTCGTGCAGCTGTTTGAGTACTCTCCCCCTCAATTCCCCTTCGGGTATATATAGTGCCCCTTTGTAATACAATGCCCCGTTTCTTTCTTCAAAACCTCCGGGGTCTTCTCCCTCTCTCCTTAAACCTTTGAGCTTATCCTGGGCGTATTCATCATTTACCGTTCCCTCTACCAGTTCTCTTTGCCCCACCCAGGCCGCCCCACACACCCAGTGGTCCTCTGGGATAATATGTCTCTCTTCAGGCGCTCCCTCCCCCTCCAAATATTCAGGTTTGCGTGAGAGAGCGTCCGCTCTGATGTTTTCTGGACCTGGCACATAGCAGATTTCAAAATGGAATTTGGAGAACTCCTGGGCCCACCTCACTTGTCGCTGGTTGAGCACTCGTGCCGTTCTCCAATACTCCAAATTCTTGTGGTCCGTACACACTTGCACCTTATGCTGTGCGCCAATTAGTAAATGTCTCCATCTCCGGAACGCTTCGTGAATGGCGAGTAGTTCTCGGTCATATACGGTGTAGTTCCTCTCGGATTTGTTCAGCTTACGCGAAAAGAAGGCACACGGTCTCCATTCCGACTTATTGCTCCCTGGCTGAAGCAGCACCGCCCCCACCGCCCGGTCTGAGGCATCAGTTTCCACTCTCATGGGTTTTTGTAAATCCACATGCAGGAGCTGTTCTTCCGAAGCGAATGCCCTTTTCAATTCCTCAAATGCTTGCTCCGCCTCCGCCGTCCAAACAAATTTCTTCTTGCTGCTTAGACAGTCCGTGATGGGAGCCGTTAAGTGGGCAAAGTTCTTGATGAATTTACAGTAAAAGTTCCCGAACCCTAAGAACCTTTGCACATCCTTTTTCGTTTTCGGTGTCTTCCATTCCAGCACCGCCTGGACCTTGCCTGGATCCATGGCTAATCCCTTGTCTGATAAGCGGTACCCCAGGAATTCCACCTCCTTGGTGTGAAACTGACACTTCTCCAATTTCACCCACAGCTGGTTTGCTTGCAGCTGGCTCAGCACTTCCCTGACATCCTTTACATGCTGCTCCTCATTCTCTGAATATATCAGCACGTCATCGAGGAAGGCCACGCAATTCTTGTAGAGCAAAGGTCCCAGGACATGGTTCATGAGCGATTGAAAACAGGCGGAGCCTGATTGCAATCCGAATGGCATAACTAAATATTCAAAAGCCCCCAAAGGGGTGAACATGGTGGTTTTCCATTCATCCCCTTTCCTTATTCGTATTAGGTTGTATGCCCCTCTCAGGTCCAGTTTCGTGAATATCTTTCCCTTCCTCACCCTGGTCAAAATGTCATCAATCCTGGGCATGGGGAAAGTCACTGGTTCTGACACGGCATTTAGCCGCCGGTAGTCCACTACAAGCCTGGGTTTATCCGTGTTTTTTTTGTCCACAAAAAACACTGGGCTCCCCCCCACCGCTCTGGACTCTCTGATGAAGCCTCTCTTCAGGTTTTTATCAATAAACTCCCTTAACTCCTGCATTTCCCTGTCTGACATGGCGTACAGCTTGCCCACGGGGAGCTGGGCCCCAGGGACCAGGTTAATTTGGCAGTCAAAGTCTCTATGCAGTGGTAGTTTATCTGCTTCCCTTTCGCTGAAGACCTTGCTCAGGTCAGCGTATTGTTTGGGCACCTTCCCTTTGTCCGCCACTTCCGTCCCTGCTAGAAAGGCCTTTGCCCCTTCTGGCACCTTTCCTTCTCTGCAGTGTTCCAGGCAATGTGCTGACCCAAAGGAGACCACTCTCTGATGCCAGCCCACTAGCGGGTCATGCAACGCTAGCCAGCTCATTCCCAAAATGACGGGAGCCCCTCCCAGGGTGGCCACATTGAACGCTATCCTTTCAGTGTGCCTGGCCACCCTCATAACCATTGGGACGGTCTGTAGGCTAACTTCTCCTCCCAACAGCTCCCTCCCATCGATCGTGGTCACCTGCAGGGGGTTGCTTAAAGGGAGTATCTGTATCTGGTGTTCAGCTGCAAACTCCTTACTCATAAAATTACAGGAGCTGCCTGAGTCCAACAGCGCCTTTGTCTTTAGTGGGTATCCGTTTGCCAGCTCTAGCAACACCTCTATTACTAGGGCTGGTCTTGGAGGTTCCGGAGTGGGCACTTTTACTGCTCCTTGGCCTGGCTGCAGTGCCCTGACGGTGGCAGCCAGGCGTTGGCTTTTACTGGCTCCTGGACTCCCTCCTCCTTCCCCCCAACAGCTCCCGCCATCCCTTGCCATTCCTTTCTTTGCGGGCAGACTCTGGCAAAGTGACCTGGCTGCTGGCAGAGATAACATTTCTTGGCGCTCTTTCCCTCCTTCTTCCTCCCTTCACTGGGATTTGAAACTGCGCGCGCGCGCGCTGTTCCAACTTCCATCGGCTCTCCTGGCGGGAAACTTGGCTCTGGAATCTCTGGAATGCGGAAATCCCTCCAACGCTCTCCTTTCCCCTCCCGCTTCTCCAAGGCTCTTGCCTCCTGGCGCGCTCCAATGGTCAGCGCTGATTTGGTCAGCTGGTCCATAGACTCCGCCCTGGGCGCCCGGGAAAGTTCGTCTTTCACCTCCGAAGAAAGCCCCTCTTCAAAGAGCATGTGAATGGGTTCCGCCGATAGGTCCCACCCCAATTTATGTATCAACATTGTAAACTCAGTCCAGTACTCACTCTTTCCCCCCTCTAAAACAAGGTGCTGTTTAAGGTGCGTTCAGTCGCCTTCAGGCGGCTACCTCGGAAGCCTGGAGAGGGGTGGGTGCACAGCAACCCCTCTCCTCTCCAGGCTTCAGGTTCCTTTCGACCTGCTCCTTGGGGCTGGCGGGGGGAAGCTCACCACCAGCCCCAAAGAGCAGGTTGGGGAGAAGCGGAAAGGCGCGCAGCGGAGAGGCTGCTGCCATAGTCGCGCGTCACCTCTCCAGCTGGGAGAGGGTCCCGGGGCTACGGCTTCTTTAGCCCCGCGTGCACTCACCGGCTGGAGAGGTGACGCGCAGCTATAGAGGCTCCTGCCACAGCCGCGCGTCACCTCTCCAGCCGGGAGAGGGTCGCGGGGGGCTAAAGAAGCCCCCCGCGACCCTCTCCCGCCTGGAGAGGTGATGCGCGGCTGTGGCAGGAGCCTCTATAGCCGCGCGTCACCTCTCCAACCGGGAGAGCGCGCGCGGGGCTAAAGAAGCCCCCCGCGACCCTCTCCCGCCTGGAGAGGTGACGCGCGGCTGTGGCAGGAGCCTCTATAGCCGCGCGTCACCTCTCCAACCGGGAGAGCGCGCGCGGGGCTAAAGAAGCCCCCCGCGACCCTCTCCCGGCTGGAGAGGTGACGCGCGGCTGTGGCAGGAGCCTCTATAGCCGCGCGTCACCTCTCCAACCGGGAGAGCGCGCGCGGGGCTAAAGAAGCCCCCCGCGACCCTCTCCCGGCTGGAGAGGTGACGCGCGGCTGTGGCAGGAGCCTCTATAGCCGCGCGTCACCTCTCCAACCGGGAGAGCGCGCGCGGGGCTAAAGAAGCCCCCCGCGACCCTCTCCCAGCTGGAGAGGTGACGCGCGGCTGTGGCAGGAGCCTCTATAGCCGCGCGTCACCTCTCCAACCGGGAGAGCGCACGCAGGGCTAAAGAAGCCGTAGCCCCGCGACCCTCTCCCAGCTGGAGAGGTGACGCGCGGCTATGGCAGGAGCCTCTATAGCCGCGTGTCACCTCTCCAACCGGGAGAGCGCGCACGGGGAGCCCCCCGCGACACTCTCCCGGCTGGAGAGGTGACGCGCGGCAATGGCAGGAGCCTCTATAGCCGCGCGTCACCTCTCCAACCGGGAGAGGGTCGCGGGGGGCTTCTTTAGCCCCGCCCACGCTCTCCCGGCTGGAGAGGTGACGCGCGGCTATGGCTTCTTCGCTCCATAGGACGCACACACATTTCCCCTTCATTTTTGAAGGGGAAAAGTGCGTCCTATAGAGCGAAAAATACGGTATATTCTATTTCAACAGGATTCAGCTCTATGTCGTGTTGGTGCTGTGTGCAAAAGGTGCATTCAAGATAATGATATTTCACTGCTGGAATGGCCTGGGAATAGCCCACACTTCAACCCAATCAGAAATCTATGGAGCCGACTAAGGAAACTTGTTATACAGAAGCAACCCAGCAATAAAGCTCAATTAACAGAGGCAATAATTCAGTCAGCTGCAGAACTAAAGACTTGGTTCACTTCAAGTGAAGGTGTTGTAAGGCCGTAATTAAAGCTAAAGTTTACCAATGGTTACCAAAGGTTTCACTTTTTTCTTTATGACTGCTGTTCCAATAAATACTCCTTCATAAAAGTCATTGCATTACTTTCTTCATTAAATTAGCCACCAAACCTCAGAAATACACCTTTCAAAATGGGTTAACACAATTTTGGCCACTAGTAGAAGTTGTTCATTTTAAAGTTAATGTTCTTTATATATGGGATCAGATTATTATTATTTATGTTTCATGATTATATGTGTGTTGGAAGCCTCCCAGAGTAGCTGGGGCAACCCAGCCAGATGGGCAGGGTAGAAATAAAAATTATTATTATTACTACAGTGGTACCTTGATTTAAGAACAGTCCTCTTCTGGAAAAGATTAAGTTTGTAAACCGAGGTACCACTGTATCATCATCATCATCATCATCATCATGACTGCTGCTGTTGCTGCTTGCGTGAGTGCTGGCCTAGGGGGCGGGGCCTGCACTCACCGCCACAGCATAAGAGGCCTGAGAGAGGCCTCCGGGACACGGCTGCTGCTGCTGCTCGCAGGAGTGCGGGGAGGACCGCTCCCTCTCCTGCCAACTCCATCTGGCCTAGGGGGTGGGGCCTGAACTTACCACTACAGTTTAGAGGCCTAAGCAGCTGCCTACAGCAAGGGACAAAATGGTTTTAAATGTTTTAAGCGCTTTTAATTTGCAGCACTTTAAATGGTGGTTGTTGTTTTTTATAATATTATATTATTTCATTATTTTATTTTTGCTTGGGGTGGGATAAGCATTTAGTCAGGGTGGGGAGTAGTTTAATTTGAGCGCTATTGTTTATTGCTTTGGTTTTTATTATTATTATTATTATTATTATTATTATTATTATTATTATTCTGTTATTATATAGTTTGTATTTTGCTTTTTAAGGGGAAGGGTCATGGCTGCCTGGGAGTGGGCCTCAGCCAATAGATTGGGTGGGGCAGGTTCCACAGGGGGGATGTATTGGGACACCCGATCTCAGTGATCACAGGCAGGTGGAGGAGTTATGCTAAGACCAGACCATGTCATTACCGAGGAGGCAGGTTTAGTCGTTGTTTGAGGACTATCCCTGCCTCCAGGTCTGGTCCTGACCGGCAGGATACAGTAATCAGCAAGGGATACCCACATGACCTGAAAGTGTTGCTGTGCAATGCCAGGTCAATGATGAATAAAACCTCTGCCATCCACGACCTAATTGTGGATGGAGGATTTGACCTGGCATGTGTGACAGAGACCTGGTTGGATGAAGCAGATGGGCCTGTCCTTGCCGCTGCTTGCCCACCAGGTTTCTCTTACGCACAGCAACCCAGGTCATGTGGGCGGGGAGGGGGGGTTGCAGTGATTTTTAGGAAGTCATTAGTCTGCACCAGGCGTCCTATTGGGAAGACCCAGTTTTCTGAGTGCATGTTCTGGAAGTTGGGCAATAGGGGCAGTACAGGATTCCTATTGGTGTACCGACCTCCCCGCTGCACCAAGGATTCCCGGCCAGAGCTGCTTCAGGTCGTGGCGGATATGCTCCTGGAGACACCTAGCTTGGTTGTCCTGGGGGATTTTAACATCCATGCCGACACGACCTTACAAGGGGCCGCTCAGGACTTCGTGGAAAGCATGGCCTCCATGGGGCTGTCCCTGAATAAGTTTGGCCCAGCTCATAGCCGCGGACATGCCTTAGAATTGGTGTTTACCTCTACGGATGTTGGTGATCTGACACTAACTAAAAGCGAAACAAAAGAAGTGCCATGGTCAGATCACTTCCTGGTGCAACTGGACTTCTCCGCAACCCTTCCCCTCTGCAGGGAAGTGGGACCGATTCAGATGGTCCGCCCCCACCACTGAATGGATTCAATTGGCTTCCAGAGAGTGGTAGGGGATGTTTTATCCCAAGTTAATGGCCTTTCAGCAGATTCCCTGGTGGCACGCTGGAATGTAGAGTTAACCAGGGCTATTGTCTGTTTGGCTCCGAAGCGCCCTCTCCGATTGCATGGAGCCCGGACAGCCCCGTGGTTTTCCCCGGAGCTGTGGGTGATGAAACAATCGATGAGACGGCTAGAGCGCCGGTGGCGGAAAACTCATTGTGAATCAGACCGGACACGGGCTAGAGCTCAACGCCGAGCCTACCAAGTGGCAATGGCGACGGCGAAGAGGGTCTTCTTCGTCGCCTCCATTGCATCTGCAGAAAACAGCAGAAGGAGACTTTTTCAGGTGGTTCGGAATCTATCGGAATCACCTGCACCACCGAGGCCTGGTAGGGACCCCAAGATCTCCTGCAATGCTTTTGCAAAGTTTTTTGCAGATAAAGTCGCTCAGATTCAGAAGGAGGTAGACTCCACCGTGGGAGCAGGGCCAGGGTGGGAGAGTGCTAGAGTTCTGTCTGGTCCTGTTACATGGGATCAATTCCAATCTGTTACCTCCGAGGATGTGGACAGGCTGCTTGGACAGGTGAAACCGACCACCTGTCTCCTTGATCCTTGCCCATCCTGGCTTATAAAAGCGAGCCGGGAAGGGCTGGGCGATGGGCTCTGCGGGGTGGTGAATGCTTCCCTCTGTGAGGGAGCCTTCCCAGGCCCGCTGAAAGAGGCGGTCATTAAACCACTTCTTAAAAAACATTTTTAGACCCGGCCAATTTAGCCAACTATCGCCCAGTCTCAAATTAACCATTCTTGGGCAAGGTGATTGAGCGGGTGGTTGCTGAACAACTCCAAGCATGCCTGGAGGAAGCGGACCATTTGGATCCCTTCTAATCGGGATTCAGGCCTCACCATGGGACTGAAACTGCCTTGGTCGCGCTGGTTGATGATCTCCGGCGAGCTAGGGACAAAGGTGAGAGTTGTTTCCTAGTTCTGCTGGATCTCTCAGCGGCCTTTGACACCATCGACCATAACATCCTTCTGGACCGTCTAGAGGGGCTGGGAGCTGGGGGCACTGTCATACAGTGGTTCAGCTCCTTCCTCCTGGGCCGTGTCAGAAAGTGGTGGTGGGGGATGAGTGTTCAGACCCCTGGGCTCTCACTTGTGGGGTGCCTCAGGGTTCCATCCTCTCCCCCATGCTTTTTAATATCTATATGAAGCCGCTGGGAGAGATCATCAGGGGGTTTGGGATGGGTGTTCATCAGTATGCAGATGACACCCAGCTCTACCTCTCCTTTAAATCAGAACCAGTGAAGGCGGTGAAGGTCCTGTGTGAGTGCCTGGAGGCGGTTGGAGGATGGATGGCGGCTAACAGATTGAGGTTGAATCCTGACAAGACAGAAGTACTGTTTTGGGGGGACAGGGAGCGGGTTGGTGTGGGGGATTCCCTGGTTTTGAATGGGGTAACTGTGCCCCTGAAGGACCAGGTGCACAGCCTGGGAGTCATTTTGGACTCACAGCTGTCCATGGAGGCGCAGGTTAACTCTGTGTCCAGGGCAGCTGTCTACCAACTCCACCTGGTACGCAGGCTAAGACCCTACCTGCCCGCGAACTGTCTCGCCAGAGTGGTGCATGCTCTAGTTATCTCATGCTTGGACTACTGCAACGCGCTCTACGTGGGGCTACCTTTGAAGGTGACCCGGAAACTGCAATTAATCCAGAATGCGGCAGCTAGACTGGTGACTGGGAGTGGCTACCGGGAACACATAACACCAGTTCTGAGAGATCTGCATTGGCTCCCAGTACGTTTCTGAGCACGATTCAAAGTGTTGGTGCTGATCTTTAAAGCCCTAAACAGCCTTGGTCCAGTAAACCTGAAGGAGCATCTCCACCCCCATCGTTCAGCCCGGACACTGAGATCCAGCGCTGAGGGCCTTCTGGCGGTTCCCTCATTGCGAGAAGTGAGGCTACAGGGAACCAAACAGAGGGCCTTCTTGGTAGTGGCGCCCGCCCTGTGGAACGCCCTCCCATCAGATGTCAAAGAGATAAACAATTACCTGACATTCAGAAGACATCTTAAGGCAGCCCTGTTCAGGGAAGTTTTTAATGTGTGATATTTTAGTGTATTTTTGGTTTCTATGGAAGCCGCCCAGAGTGGCTGGGGAAACTCAGCCAGATGGGCGGGGTATAAATAATAAATTATTATTATTATTATCCAATGTCAGTCGTCTCAGCTGTGTCAGCCACAGCTTCCAAGCATCTGGTCAGTGTGTCCGGGGACAAGTCAGTGTGGCCATCCATCAGCAGATAGAGCTGAGTGTCATCAGCATATTGGTGACAGCCCAGCCCAAAGCTCCAGATAATCTGGGCAAGGGGGCGCATAAAGATGTTAAAAAGCATCAGGGAGAGGATTGCGCCCTGCGGCACTCCACACACCAAGGAGTGGCGCGATGACATTTCCCTCCTAGCGCCACCCTCTGTCCCCGACCAGAGATAAAAGAGCACAGCCAGTTACGGGCTATGCCCTGTATTCCCACATCGGCGAGGCGGTGGTCCAGAAGATCATGATCGACCATGTCAAAGGCTGCTGACAGATCTAAAAGAATCAGCAGCCCCGACCCGCCTTGATCCAGTTCTCTACGGAGATCGTCTGTTAGGGCAACCAGAGCTGTCTCGGTCCCAAAACCAGGACGGAAACCGGACTGAAATGGATCTAAAGCCGATGTTTCCTCCGGAAACCTACCAAGCTGTTCAGGACCCCTCTCTCGATTACCTTACCCACTTCAGAGGGTCTGCCGGACTTACCACAGGCTCAGACCACTGCCGTGCCTGACATTCCGCCAACTCCACTCGCAGAGGTTCCACCCACAGCAGCGGATCTAGGGGACTTGGTCTCAATGCCACCTAGGGTCGCACCACAGCCTCAGCAAGAATTGGGTGGCCCCCCGGACTTGGCTACCAGTCCCCGGCGGTCTGGCAGAGCTTCCAAGCGCCCAACTTATTTAAAGGACTATGTTGTGGGACATGTATCACTGTTGGTCTAAGTAAGTGAAATGTAACCAATAATGCTTTTGCACCTAATTGAACCATTACGTGTAGTGCTGTATATAAGGAAAGCATTACGATTGTAACTAACGCCTTATCTCGGTGGGGAGGGGTGTTATGTACTGAAGTTCTCACCCTGGGCCAGCAGGGGGATACTGTAGATAGTTATGCAAATGAAGGATCAAAAGTGATGTTCAGTGATTGGATAGTTTTTGAAAGTTGCTACAGTAACGTTGTACTGGAGCTCTATATAAGCAGGCTGACTGAGCCCTTCAGTTCAGTTCTGTTCTGGCCTCTGAATAAATGTGCTGGTCCAGGGGGGAGGTTACCGTGGGGTGAGGTCTAGGACCTGAGTCGAGGGTCCTCCACGGGCGAAGCGGGGTACACAGCGAGGAGCCGGGCAAGGACAGGAACTCTGGGGGAACCGGACTGGGTGCTGGCCGAAACAGCTCTTCAACGACGTTGCTCCCGCAACCTGGGACCGGGCTGACTGGCCTTTATCTTCTCTGAGGCCAGGGGCGGTCCCGGCCCCCAGGAGACCCGCCTCTCCTGGCCTTAAGGTGAGCACTCCTCCTGGGAGAAACCAGTTCCCTTTGCCTCTCTGCCCTGAGCCTCTGCAGTTCAGGAGAGGCTGAAGGGTTACTGGACCCAGGGGGAGACTCACCTGTAGGCACTGAGTCCTCAACCACTTCCGGAGCCAGAGTGGATTCACCTGGTGCCTGTTCCTGAGGATCCGGCACAGGTGCAGGCGCTTCAGAATCAAGGCTCTGCCCCAGTTCAGCCGGCCCTGGAGGCGGGGACTCCTGTGCAGGATGGGATTCCTCCGGTTCAGCCTCTGAATCGGATTCCCAGGCCATCACAATAAACAAGAGCTGTTTGAAGAATCGCTGTGTCGTCTGATATGTTCACCCACAACTTAACACTGCAGGCCAGATTCACAACCCTGGTGGGCTGGATTTGGCCCAGGGAACACAGTTTGAGGACCCCTGGTCTACACTGACTGGCAGCAGCTCCCCAGAGTTTCAGGCAGGGATTTTGTCCAGCCCTTGCAGGAGATGCCAGGGGTTGACCCTGAGACATTCTGCATGCCAAGCAGATGCTCTAGGGCTCCCCATATTTCCCTGCACTTTCAACATTATGCTATTAGCAAGCGTGGAGATTCTACCTGCCTCTTTTGAAAGGAGAACACTCACCTGATCAATAGTAATAGTGATAATAATAATTAATAATTTATACCCCACCCATCTGGCTGGGTTCCCCAGCCACTCTGGGCAGCTTCCAACAAAATATTAAAATATAATAGTCCATCAAATATTCAAAGCTTCCCTAAACATCATAACAACAACCATCCATTTTCAGTCCATTGAATTAGCAATTAAGCATTTCTGGAAAGGGAAATGGCATACTTTTGTTGCGTGCATAAGCGTGCATAAGAAAGTATTACTCATTTATGATGAGAATGGGATTTATTTATTTTGAACTTCACTGGGTTCCTCCTTGGCAGCCAGTGTGATTGTTTCAGCAGGGCTAGAACTCAGGACCCGCTGCCTTGAGGGACATCTAAGAGCAGTTGGGCAGGGGAAAGGTCTCCCTTGGGAGGCGGTGGACTCTCCTTCCTTGGAGGTTTCTGAGCAGAGATCGGACGGCGATCTGCCATGGATGCTTTAGCGGAGATTCCTGCATTGCTTTGGGTTGGACTAGATGACCCTGGGATCCCCTCCTATCTCTCCACTCCTGAATTCTAGGAGGAGCTTCCTTGCCTCCTGCAAAGCCCTTTTCCCTGCAAGCTCTTCCTCTGGTTTCCGGCCAAGGGAGGGAGATGCTCAGAGTCCAGCCAAGAGCCTCCCCCCCAAAAGGATATCTGGGCATTGGCGTAGCCAGGGGGGCAGCTGCCCCCCGAAATCCATAAGAAATAATAAGAATCTGAGGTTCTGCCAAGGGAGAGATGGCTGAGCTGGAGGGACTCGGCTTGGCAAGGGTTAAAGGGAACTGAGCTGCATTCCTAGAGAGGAAGCAAGGGGGGGCTGGTCCTCCAGAGCCAAGGCCCCTCCCTCCCCAGTCCTTTCCTGCAAGGAAGGGGGGGTGTTGCTTTGGTGTCTCTCCTGCAAGGGCCGAATCGCAGCCCCCTCCTGGGATCTGGTGAGTCCATAGCTGTCAACTTTCAGATTTGAAAATAAGGGATCAGCAGCCTCGAAAATAAGGGATCAGCAGCCTTGAAAATAAGGGATCAGCAGCCTCACCTGTCCTTGGGACAGTGTACGGGATATCTAACAATATCAGCGGGAAGCAGCGGGAAACGGCGCTGGAATAAGGGAATTTCCCACAAACAAACAAAAGGAAGGTTGCCAGCTATGGGTGAGTCTCCTCTCTCTCCCCCCAGAGGGTGCAGTGGGGAGACGGTGGGGGTCCCAGGGCTGCAGCAGGGGAGGGGGCCTGGGGGGCTTGATCTGCTTCTGCAGGGGGGGACCCCAAGTCAGGGAGGAGAGGGTCCTGCCAGGGAGGGGCCAGGTCTGCCACGCTCTCCTTCCTGCAGATCAGAGGATCCCTGACTCCCACGAAATCTCCCTTTTTAAAACAAAGAAGTCCCTGGGACTTTGACTCTGTGTGACATCGCTCAGCCTCATTGCACAACAGAGGAAACATGTGCAAATGGTTTTGCTAAGCTGGAGGAGGAGGTGGACTAGCCCCCCCCCCCCCAATAAAGAACAGCGGGGAGGAAGGAAGGAAAAGTAGGAAAGAGAGACCAGGAATAAAGAGAGGGATCCCAGCCCATAGTCTGGCTGCTGCATTGCGGACCAGTTTGTGTTAAGCTATCTAACAGAACAACAAAAAAATCAAAAAATCAAGGGAGATGTCTTTGGCCCCGCCCACTTGGCCCTCTGGGGGCTGGCCAGATACATTCCTGGCCCTCAGAAGAGAGAAAAAAAGAGATCTCACCCCCACGAATCTGTCTGGACAGCGGCAGAGATTGCAGAAAAGGAGACAGAAGCAGGGAGTGGAGGTGGGGTGGGGGTGGGGGTGGGGGTGAGGAGCAACTCCTGAGGACCCCCGAGTGAGGACCCTCACTAGAGCCAAGCATCCATTTTCCACAAGATACAAATGACTCCCTTGTCAGTCACTTCTGACTTCAGGCATTGACTGGAAGGATGGAGAAACCAGGTTGATTAATCTGACAGAAATCCCTTCAGTTGCCTCCACATTCTGCATTGCTAGAAGGCTAGAGACTTATTTCTTCTCCTCTTCCTCCTCCTCTTGTTCCTAGCAAGGAGCATCATGCTTGCTCAGGGAACCATTTCCCCCCCGTCCTACATATTTTGTAACAGAACAATGTATTTGCTTTGTAGGATTTGCTAGAGCTTCTCATTAAGACGGACAGAACTTGGCAGAAGACCAAAGGGTTCCTTCCGATCTCTCAGAGGCTTCCTGAGAGCACAGATGGATGAGCAAGACTCGGCTGGCCCTGAAGCAGGAAGAGGCCATGCCATCCAAACTGGAAGCAGTGGGGGATTCTGGGAAAACTCTGTGCAAAAGATCCTGGGTGAGGAGGACACCCTCTGCTCAGAGGTGCAGAGCCAGCAGTTGAGGCAGTTCTGCTGCCAGGAGGCCAAAGGACCCCGAGAGGTTTGCAGCCGACTCCACCACCTTGACCATCAGTGGCTGAAGCCAGAAAGGCACACGAAAGCTGAGATGCTGGACCTGGTGATCTTGGAGCAGTTCCTGGCTGTCCTTCCCCTGGAGATGGAGAGCTGGGTGAGGGACTGTGGAGCGGAGACCAGTTCCCAGGCGATAGCCCTGGCCGAAGGTTTCCTCCTGAGTCAGGCAGAGGAGAGAAAGCAGGTGAGAGAGACTTTCCTCTGGATACTCCCAAGGGGCTCCAAACAGGACGGAGAACATCCCATAATGGTCTGCTGATGGCTCATCCTTTTTCTGGGAAGGCATCCATGGAATGAGATCTCTCACCCTTAATGTTTTTGTCTTTGTCATTCTCTTTCTAGCATTTCTCCCCATTCTCTGTTTTGAATCCTTGTTTCTTTCTCAGGGAAAGGATCTCTTTGCAGAAATGGACCTGGATTCCTGTGAGGCAGAGAGGCCTCCGTTGGACACCAGAGAGAGGCCACTGGGTAAGGAGGAAGGTGGCTTTTCTCCATTCGGTCTCTTTCTGTTGGTTTTCCAATTCATCTGAGGGTTCTTTTCACCTTGTTTTGGGGAGAGACGGTTCGGAAGAAGGGTCCAGAGGAGGGGAGATGTATTTCTGCACAAACAAACATATGCAATGGGCACAAACATCCAAATGCTCTCCGCAGGTAAGGCTTTCTCAAAGGCCCATCTGTAGTTAGAGATGCCCTGTTTCACCTGTGAGAGAATCAGGCACTCCTGGCGTCCTGCTTACCTTTTTTCTCTTGCAGGTGGCAGAAGGATTCCGGCAAGACCTCCTGATCCGCCTTTTCATGGGGGCAAAAGGGAAGCAGCGGCTGTGGAACCAGATCAGGTCAGGGGAACCTGCCTTGTGGGGACAGAGGCTGAGGGATGGAGCAATGTCATGGACTGGTTGGGCACAGAGGAGTGGTGGGAGGAAGCAGCCGGGGAACCAGGAAGGGAAGACAGCTCAGAGCCAAAGGAGTGGAGGTGGAGGAAGGATGAGCGGGTAGAGGGAGAAGAGGGAGAAGCCTGGGAAGAGGAGGTGTCAGAAGCTGAAGGGGAAACAGGGCTTAGTGAGCTGGGAGACTCTGTGGCAGAATGCAGTGCAGAATCAGAGGCAGAAGAGGAAGGAGGCAAGTGGGAGAGGAAGGTTGAGAGGCAGAGGTGAGTCAGGAGAAGGAGGAGCCACCGGTGGCTCCCTCTCCTTTTGCCAGAAGCCATCCTCCCTGCTTGTCTCTCAGAACCAGGAGACCCCCTGCAATGCAGGAATCTCTGCTAGATCATCCAAGACAGATGGCCATTCAAAATAGGCTTATTTTATTTCCAGATTGATAACTGAATGCAAAAATTGGTTTCTAAGCAGTGGACAAATGAGAACAAATAGTGGCCTGGATTCCCCTAACCAGCCCCATCGGCTGCAAAATGGGGCCTGCCTTCCATTCCTCCCCCTCCCCATTCCTCCATGAATCACTTGAATTTGGCTCTAGGGCATTGGGAGGGAACTCCCCAGAACAGCCCAGGAGGAGAGGAGAAAGTGGATCCTTCCATTGGGGAAACTGGAATGCTTGCCTAGGCAGAATGACTTGAATAACACAAGGTGGGGTACCACCTATTTGCACAAAAACGAATACCCATAATTAAAATGCAGATTAAAATAAGCATCCATAAATAAAATGTGCAGCAAAGCAATCCTATTGAAACAACAACGGAATTTACAGGAAGGAAACAACATAGCATTGTGGAGTAGATCATATTTCTGCTGTCTCAGAGGAGGACATTTCCCTTTTTCTTTTAGGGTCCAGTGTGCTTTGAAGATATTGCTGTTCGTTTCACGGATGAGGAGTGGGCGTTGCTGGATCCTGACCAGAGAGCTCTGCATAAGGACGTCATGGAGGAGAATCGTGGGATCGTGGCCTCTCTTGGTAAGGCTCCCTGTGGGATCGTCCTATCTGCCTGGAAATTTAAAAAATACCTCTATGTCAGTGTTCCCCAACCTTGGGCCTCCAGCTGTTTTTGGACTACAATTCCCATCATCCTTGACCACTGGTCTTGCTAGTGAGGGATGATGGGAGTTGTAGTCCAAAAACAGCTGGAGGCCCAAGGTTGGGGAACACTGCTCTATGTGACGAACGTCATATATTTTCACAGAGCTCAACAGCGCCCCCTACAACACATGGGAACCTAACACCCCCACAATAAAGAGTAACTTACAGTTTTTTCTTTGAACAATTTTCCTCAAATTATTCCTTTTTCTACCACGATTGGGCTGCTTTCAACTGCCCAGGCCATCTTAAATGTCAGCTTCAGAATTGTTAGGAAAGATAAGTAGCTTCAGGTTTTCTGCTTTTGTTTTTGCTCCTGTCAGTCTTGGGTTGACCAAAGAGACGACTGACATTGGAGATGGAGGGGATGCCATGACTGGGCCAAACAAAATTCATCCCAGAGAAGAGCTAGACTTATTGAATTTCAGGTAGAAGTAGCAGTGGTGATGATGATGATGATGATGATGATGATGATGATGATGATGATACAGTGGTACCTCGGTTTACAAACTTAATCTTTTCTGGAAGAGGACTGTTCTTAAATCAAGGTACCACTGTAGTAATAAAAATAATTTTTGTTTATACCCTGCCCATCTGGCTGCATTCTCCCAGCCACTCTGGGCAGCTTCCAACACACATATAAAAATGAAACATAAATAATAATAATCTGATTCCATATAAAAGAACATTAACTTTAAAATGAACAACTTCTCCTAGTGGCCAAAATTGTGGAAAGCTTTTGTGAAAAGTGTATTTCTGAGGTTTGATGGCTCATAACACCACTTTTGAGTGGAGTAATACCATAAATTTATATAGCAATGGAAAGATAATTTAATGAAGAATGTAATGCAATGAATTTTATGAAGGAGTATTTATTAGAACAGCAGTCATAAAGAAAAAACGTGAAACCTTTGGTAACCATTGGTAACCTTTAGCTTTAATTACGGCCTTACAACGCCTTCCCTTGAAGTGAACCAAGTCTTTAGTTCTGCAGCTGTAATAATGGGAAACCAAGACTGAATTCTGGCCTCTATTAATTGGGCTTTATTGCTGGGTTGCTTCTGAATAACAAGTTTCTTTAGTCGGCTCCAAAGATTTCTGATTGGTTTAAAGTTTGGGCTATTCCCAGGCCATTCCAGCAGTGAAATATCGTTATCTTGAAAGCACCTTTTGCACACAGCACCAACACGACATAGAGCTGAATCCTGTTGAAAATATATAAATGCTTCTGTATCTGGGAAAAGATCACCTGCGGAACACTTCAGTTTGGGTTCACGTATTTCGTTTATGCATTTTTCCGCATTTATATTCCCATTAATGATGCAAATTCTGCCCACACCTTTTGCTGCGATACAACCCCAGATCATCACACTGTATGGGTGTTTCACGGTTAGTGTAATGCAAGTAGGATGTAAATCTTCTCTGATTCTTCTCCTCAGGTATTTCATGCCATCACTACCAAGCAAGGAGATTTGGGTTTCATCGCTCCAAATAACACCGCCCCATTGTTCCACTGTCCAGTTAACATGGGTTTCATCTTTTCAACCTTTGCAGGAGAGATAACAATGGCTTTTTCTTAGAATTCTAACATTTAGACCAGTCCTTGCATTCAACTTCCCATTTCATTGCGCCATGTCATCTTGTATACACCCAGATGATTTTCTTCTGTCATGTAGGCACAGTCTCTCCACTCGTCCATCGTCACTTTTGTAGTGACTGAGTCTCCTTATAAAAAGGAGGGCCAGTCTTGACAGACTCTAGGGTTGTGCGCCCATCTCACTCAAGAGGCCGGGGGGCAGCGCTGTCCGGAGACACTTCCGGGTCACGTGGCCAGTGTGACATCGCTGCTCTGGCGAGCCAGAGCCGCACACGGAAACGCCGTTTACCTTCCCGCTAGTAATCGGTCCCTATTTATCTACTTGTACCCGGGAGTGCTTTCGAACTGCTAGGTTGGTAAGCGCTGGGACCGAACAACGGGAGCCCACCCCGCCGCGGGGATTCAAACCGTCAACCTTTCGATCGGCAAGCCCTAGGCGCTGAGGCTTTTAGCCATAGCGCCACCCGCGTCCCTGAGTCTACTTATACCTCTTCAAAAATATAGAAAGGCCAACTTCGGTTAAGTTTTCCCCAATCTCTCTTCTAATTTCTCCATATCTGTAGCCTTCTTCACTTAATAGTACAATCTTACTCACTTTCTGGGGACCAGTCAACTCCTTGTGCTATTTCTATAATTTTATTATGTCTTACACCCTCACTAAATGAAAGAACACAAAAAACCAACAAACTTGATAGCAATCACATAGCACACTGACAAAAGTCAACCAAAGCAAGTTGTGCTTCCTTTTTCAGGTTATTTGGCTATAACGTTTGATAGAATACGGGTAATTGAACAAACTTTGTTGGATTGCATTCTTGATTGCATTTTTGATCGAATTATCTTTCCATTGATATATAATTTTATGACATTACTCCAAATGAAGCAGTGTTATAAGCCATCAAAACTCTGAAATACACTTTTTTCCAAAAGTCTTTCACAATTTTGACCACTGCTTTATATAAACAAAGCAACATTCAACAACTCATCCGAATCTCATATTAAACAAACAACACAGGTAATGAACACACACGCAACTCCCTTCAGTTCTTCTCCATTTGCTCCTGAGGCTCTAATCCCTTTTTGTCCCCAATGCAGATTGTGATGAATTGGAAATCGAGAACAAAGGTGACCACGAAAAAATCCCCAGAGAGGAGAAGCCACTAAAAAATTTGGAGTGTGGAGAAAGCTGCAGTCAGAGCTCCAATTCCACTTCCCATCAACAAAATCTCATTGGAAAGAAACTCTATCAGTGCATGGGATGTGGAAAGAGCTTCACTCATAGCTCCTCTCTCACTTCCCGTCAAAGAATTCATACAGGAGAGAAACCCTATCAGTGTGTGGAATGTGGAAAGAGCTTAACTCATAGCTCCTCTCTCACTTCCCATCAAAGAATTCATACAGCGGAGAAACCCTATCAGTGTGTGGAATGTGGAAAGAGCTTCACATGTAGCTCCTCTCTCACTTCCCATCAAAGAATTCATACAGTGGAGAAACCCTATCAGTGTGTGGAATGTGGAAAGAGCTTCAGAAAGAGCTCCGATCTCATTTCTCATCAAAGAATTCATATAGGGGAGAAACCCTATCAGTGTGTGGAATGTGGAAAGAGCTTCGGTCGGAGCTCCACTCTCACTAACCATCAAAGAATTCATACAGGGGAGAAACCCTATCAGTGTATGGAATGTGGAAAGAGCTTCAGTCGGAGCTCCAATCTCACTTCCCATCAAAGAATTCATACAGGGGAGAAACCCTATCAGTGTGTGGAATGTGGAAAGAGCTTCACTCATAGCTCCCATCTCACTTCCCATCAAAGAATTCATACAGGGGAGAAACCCTATCCGTGCGTAGAATGTGGAAAGAGCTTCAGTCAGAGCTCCTCTCTCACTTCTCATCAAAGAATTCATAAAGGAGAGAAACCCTATCAGTGTGTGGAATGTGGAAAGAGCTTCAGTAAGATCTCCACTCTCACTTCCCATCGAAGAATTCATACAGGGGAGAAACCCTATCCGTGCGTAGAATGTGGAAAGAGCTTCACTGATAGCTCCTCTCTCACTTCTCATCAAAGAATTCATACAGGGGAGAAACCCTATCAGTGTGCGGAATGTGGAAAAAGCTTCATTAGAAACTCCGATCTTACTTCCCATCAAAGAATTCATACAGGGGAGAAACCCTATCAGTGTGTGGAATGTGGAAAGAGCTTCACTCACAGCCACAGTCTCACTTCCCATCAAAGAATTCATACAGGGGAGAAACCCTATCAGTGTGTGGAATGTGGAAAGAGCTTCACATGTAGCTTCTCTCTCACTTCCCATCACAGAAATCATACAGAGGAGAAACCCTATCAGTGCTTTGAATGTGGAAAGAGCTTCACTGATAGCTCCCATCTCACTTCCCATCAAAGAATTCATACAGGGGAGAAACCCTATCAGTGTGTGGAATGTGGAAAGAGCTTCAGTCAAAGATCCCATCTCACTTCCCATCAAAGAATTCATACAGGGGAGAAACCCTATCAGTGTGTCGAATGTGGAAAGAGCTTCAGTCAAAGCTCCCATCTCACTTCCCATCAAAGAATTCATACAGGGGAGAAACCCTATCAGTGTGTGGAATGTGGAAAGAGCTTCAGTCAGAGTGCCCATCTCACTTCCCATCAAAGAATTCATACAGGGGAGAAACCCTATCAGTGTGTGGAATGTTGAAAGAGCTTCAGTCAAAGCTCCCATCTCACTTCCCATCAAAGAATTCATACAGGGGAGAAACCCTATCAGTGTGTAGAATGTGAAAAGAGCTTCAGTCAGAGCTCCGATCTCACTTCCCATCAAATAATTCATACAGGGGAGAAACCTTATCAGTGTATGGAATGTGGAAAGAGCTTCACTGTTAGCTCTAAACTCACTTCCCATCAAAGAATCCATACAAAGGTCGGAAAAACCATTATACAGCTTTAGGAGCCAGGCAAATCCACACCTTTTTAACCAGGCCTTTTTCTTATTGACATCTAATGCTATTTTAACACGTGATGTTTTGTGTTTTTATGTTATGTTCTAAGTATTCTGAGACTTGTGGGTGTAGGGAATACAGCCACTCTTAAATTCCTAGGGGTCTTTGCCCCCCCCATAAAATATATGTGTTTGCTTGGTACATTTACCGTATTTTTCGCCCCATAGGACGCACCGTCCTATAGGATGCATGTAGTTTTTTTTGGGGGGGGGGAATAAAGAAAAAAAATTATTTCCCCCCCAGGCACGGGGCTGGTGCGGTGGAAGCTCGAGCTTCCCCTGACCCCAGCCCCCAGAAGATCCTGCTATCCGCAAGCCTAGGGAGCTGCGCCGGTCTCCCCAGGCTTGCGGACAGCTGTGCGAAGCCCGGGCGCACTGAGGCTTCCTAATGCAGGCAGCTCTGCGCGACCCTCCAGAGGCCGGCGCGGCTTGGCGCCGGGCTCCGGAGGGATGCGCAGAGCTGCACAGAGCCCGGGAGGGCAGGCAGTTCTGCGCGACCCTTTGGAGGCGCTGGGCTCCAGAGGTTTGCGCAGAGATTCCTGAAGCCTGGAGAGCGAGAGCCTCTCACTCTCCAGGCTTCAGCGAAACCCTGTATTCGCCCCATAGGACGCACCCACATTTCCCCTTCATTTTTGGAGGGGAAAAAGTGCATCCTATAGGGCAAAAAATACGGTATATGCCTTCTTGTAAATCTTAAGAGACTTGCATGTCAGGCCTCTTAAGGCTATTTGCAAGTGTAGCAGTGCACATAGCTGGACATAGGATATCACATAAAAAAATAACACGTTGCATTTTGTTCTAAATTACTTGTGGCATACTTGCAGTTTGGAAGAAACATTCTCAATAGTGGCCTATGCTTTACACTTAGCGAGAAGGTCAAATAATGAGTGAAAAATGCAGTTTGTTTTGTTTCTGCCTTTTTTTTGTGTTCCCAGGTGTCAAACTAGCTCTCGTCTGGTCTCACACCTCCATCATATCACAGCAGTAACAATCCCTGGTGAATCCCTGGCTTTCATATTGACCATGTCACCTTGTAGTGGCACAGGTTTGGACATTTCTTGAGAGAGATGTCTTTGCCTTGGCCTTTCTATGGGATTTTTTTTTATTAGAGGCTCTGGTTTTGCATGCTAGGGAAGTTGCTCAGTTGTTCCTAAGGGACCAAAAAGCTAATTGCAGCCTGGATACACTTGCCCAATTCCAACGGAGTCCAATTAGAATTTATATAGCCCCATGGCTCGCCGATGTGGAGTTCTGGTCCCACTTGGTGGCGGCGGTCGGCCTGGGCCTTGTACGCATCATTGGCCTGGTGCAGTTGCTCCATCAATAGTTGGTGCTGAGACTGGAGCTCCTGGAGCCAATCTGTCAGCAGATGCTGGCAGCACGTCCAGGAACAAACGCGGATGGTAACCGTAAGTGGCCTGGAACAGGGTCTGCTGGGTGGAGGCGTTCACCGCGTTGTTGTAAGCGAACTCCTCCAATGCCAAGTGGTCGACCCAGTCTGGAGGTACTCCAGGTTCTGGTGGTCGATTCTCACTTCCACCAGGTGTCTTGCCCCCTCAAGATGATGGCCCCAGACCTCAAAGGCCACCTTGATGCAACATGGACCAGACATGACCCTCGTGGCAAGTTGGGTCGTGGGAGTAAATCAAAATGTCATCTAAGTACACCACCACGTACTTGTATAGCAAGACCTGGAACATGTGGTTGATGTACCGTTGGAACACGGCAGGCGCATTGCACAACCCGAAAGGCATTACCAGGTATTCGAACTGCCCATACCGTGTCCCAAATGCTGTCTTCCACTCATCCCCGGCTCGGATCCTAATCAAATTGTAGGCTCCCAGAAGGTGCAGATTGGTGAACATCTGCGCCCCTTGCACCCGCTCCAGCAACTCTGCAATAAGGGGCAAGGGATACCGGTCTGGGATGGTAATCTTATCCATGGCAGGGACAAAGCTCCCCACACTTCTTAATGAAGAGTACTGAAGCGGCGGTGGGCGAGGTAGAGGGCCAAATGAACCCGCACTCCAGGTTCTTGCGACGGAAGTCCTACAAGGCTTAGCGCTCTGGCTCCGTAAGACAGTACAGGCGGCTCACAGGCAGGGTCTCTCTGGGCTGGAGGTCTATGCCGCAGTCAAAAGACCAATGAGGCGGCAGCTGATCTGCCCCCTGTTCCTCAAACACTTCTTGGTAGTCCTGGTAAACAGCGGGGAGCGTTGACGCAGCTTCCCCCGTGGGGGCGGCCACTAGCATCTCAGACCGAGCATGGGGATACGGGTTTGGGAAGCGCACAGTCTGATTGACCCAGTCGATCTGAACATTGTGAGACTCCAGCCAGTCCATCCCGAGCACCAGGGGAAACTGGGGCATGGTGGCAATGTCCAAGGTGTGCACCTCCCGGTGCTGCTGGTGACACAGGACCAAGGGCTGAGTCTCCTGAGTAACGGTCCCCGAGCGCAGGAGCCGTCCGTCAATTGCCTCCACCTGTACCGGTTCTGGCTTGTCCTGGAGTGGCACCTGATGATGGGCGGCGAAGGCAGAGTCCATATAGGAGCGGGTTGCCCCTGAATCTACCAGAGTGTGGGTGAGAATCCAGGGCCCACCAGGGGGATATAGACGCACCAGAACTATGAGGTGTTGCAATTCCACCGGTGAGGACCCATCATGCGATGTTTGGGACCGCAGGTAGCCTGGGCCATCGGCTACTGGGGTTGGCCATTTCCCTGTGGCCGGCGTTTTCTCAGGACAGGATTGGGCATAGTGTCCACTCCCGCCGCAGTAGAGACACAGGTTTCCCTCCAGACGCCAAGTCTTCTCTGAGGGGGAGAGGTGAGGCCGCACTGCCCCAAGCTGCATTGGCTCCTCCAGTGACTTGGCTGTGGCCGTGGAACTGCTGGGAAGGACTGGAGCCGGGAGTGCTGGCGGCTCTGAGCCTGGTGATGGTCCTCCAACCGATTGTCTATCTGCAGGCTCCGTTGAATGAGGGTGTCCAGCGTGGCGGGGTGATGCATCATGGCCAGCTGGTCCAGTATCTCATCCTACAGCCCCTCGAGGTACTGGTCCTGAAGGGTGGAGTCATTCCAGGACAAGTCCTGTGCCAACAGTTGAAATTCTGTGGCGTAGGCGGCCACTGTGGAATTGTCCTGTTTCAACCGCCGAATCGCCCGATTGGCTTGACTCCCCTTCTGAGGGTTGACAAACGCGGTTTCCAGATGGTTGCAAAATGCTGTATAGTCTGTCAGCAAGGGAGAGTTGGCGGAGCAGCGGCAATGCCCACTTGGCCGCCCGGTCCTTCAGCAAGCTGATCAGGAAGTGCACCTTGGTGCGGTCATCGGGGAAATTCCGGGCTCGCCCCTGAATATACAGCTTGGCCTGGGCAAGAAACATGGGAAAGCTGGCCGGGGACCCATCGAATTTCTCTGGCAGGGCCACTGGGTACTTGCCAGAAGCTGGGGCGTCGGCACCAGGAGCTGATAAGGCGTCCAAACGCTGCTGAAGCGCTGTAACTGCATTGCTTAGCTGCTGAACGGTGTGGGTCAAGACCTGGTTTTCCTGAGTCAATGCCACCAGCGCAGCCGCCTGGTCAGCCATGGCTTCTGGTTCCTCCCGAACGCACCCCAACGAAGGGGGAGTGCGGGTGTGGTGGGAGCAAACTGTGCTGGTCCCGTGGGTTACCCGAGAGGCTAGGTCCAAGTCCGGTCCGTGGTCAAAGGTGCAACGTGGAAGCAGTCCGTAGTAGCTGAAGCTGGGTGCAGGGCAGGGAGTTGGGTGAAGTCAGGAACAGGCTTGCAAGCAGGGAGCCTGGGCGGGTCAGGAGCTCAGGCAGGAACTAGCAACCAACAATGTTGCTCCCGCAACTTGGGACTGGGGCTGGCCGGCTTTTATCTGCCCTGAGGCCTCTGTAACCCTGACCCTCTGCAGCTCAGGAGAGGCTGGATCTTCCTCCAGCAGCTGATCTTCATCCAGCAGCTGAAAGGGAAAAGTCAGTCTGTCAGTTGCTCACGAAGGGAGGGCTTCTCCACATCCGAGAGTGCAGAGTGGGGGGCAAGGAGGGCAAGTCTGAGTCCCTGCTCTGTTTCTCTCCAATACTCACCTCTGGGGGAGAGATGTGCAACTGTAGCACATCTGCAAAGAGAAGGACATGGGGACAGGTGAGTCCGTCCCTGAGCACTTGACAAGGCTATTCCAAGAGTTTTCTCCTGGATTTCAAGTCCTACTGCAGGGGAGGAGGGACATCCCAAGCCTTGGGGGCCAATCCTGGCCTCCTTCAACCAGAATGTGGCTCCCCAGGCCAGGGGTAAGCAAACTAAGGCCTGGGGACGGGATGTGGCCCAATCGTCTTCTCAATCTGGCCTGCAGATGATTTGGGAATCAGCATGTTTTTACATGAGTAGAATGTGTCCTTTTATTTAAAATAATAATAATAATAATAATAATAATAATAATAATAATAATAATAATAATAATTTATTATTTATACCCCGCCCATCTGGCTGAGTTTCCCCAGCCACTCTGGGCGGCTCCCAATCAGTGTTAAAAACAGTACAGCGTTACATATTAAAAACTTCCCTTAAGATGTCTTCTGAATGTCAGGTAATTATTTATCTCTTTGACATCTGATGGGAGGGCGTTCCACAGGACGGGCGCCACTACCAAGAAGGCCCTCTGTCTGGGTTATTTGTGGGGTATAGGAATTGGTTCACCCCCCCCAAAAAAATAGTCTGACCCCCCCCACATGGTCTGAGGGACGGTGGACTGACTCACGGCTTAAAAAGGTTGCTGACCAATGCCCCAGGCTAACAAGATGGTCAATATCCGGTTCCACTCCACCCTTTTAAAATTGAAATAACAAAATGGATCCCAACTTTCAGAGCATGTAAACCACATGAGTGAAAAGACCCCTGTGCCACTTACAGAAATAGGATTAAATTCCTTCTCCCACCTTTAAAGTAAACCTCTAAGTAACGAAACCAAATCGACCCAGGTCTGCCTTCCTCCACCAATCTGAACTTCCCTCTTCAAGCCAAAAGACAACATTTCCCTGTCCCCGGGCGAAACTCCCTGGCCTTTCATTGGTAGAGCTGCCACAACACTAGTGGCGTTTACCTCTCAGGGACTGACTGAGCAGGCGGCAAGATGCTTTCAGCCTCGGACACTTGGCGGGTTCTGAAATGGTCATGCAGGCCAGATTCACGACCCTGGAGGGCTGGATTTGGCCCGTGGGACATAGTTTGAGGACCCCTGACCTACACTGACTGGCAGCAGCTCCCCAGAGTTTCAGGCAGGGATTTTGTCCAGCCCTTGCAGGAGATGTCAGGGGTTGACCCTGGGACATTCTGCATGCCAAGCAGATGCACTAGGGCTCCCCATATTTCCCTGCACTTTCAACATTATGCTATTAGCAACCGTGGAGATTCCACCTGCCTCTTTTGAAAGGAGAACACTCACCTGATCAATAATGATGATGATAATAATAATAATAATAATAATAATAATAATAATAATAATAATTTATACCCCACCCATCTGGCTGGGTTCCCCAGCCACTCTGGGCGACTTCCAACAAAATATTAAAATACAATAGTCCAACAAATATTAAAAGCTTCCCTAAACATAATAACAACAACCATCCATTTCTGGAAAGGGAAATGGCATACTTTTGTATATTAGTATAAAAAGCATGCATAAGAAGGTATTACTCATTTATGATGAGAATAGGATTTATTTATTTTGAACTTCGCTGGATTCCTCCTTGGCAGCCAGTGCGATTGTTTATGCAGGGCTAGAACTCAGGACCCGCTGCCTTGAGGGTCATCTAAGAGCAGTTGGGCACAGATCGGACGGCCATCTGCCATGGATGCTTTAGCTGAGATTCCTGCATCATTGCTGGGGTTGGACTAGATGACCCTGGGATCCCCTCCTATCTCTCCACTCCTGAATTCTAGGAGGAGCTTCCTTGCCTCCTGCAAAGCCCTTTTCCCTGCAAGCTCTTCCTCTGGTTTCTGGCCAAGGGAGGGAGATGCTCAGAGTCCAGCCAAGAGCCTCACCCCCAAAAGGATATCTGGGCATTGGTGAAGCCAGGGGGGCAGCTGCCCCCTAAATCCATAAGAAATAATAAGAATCTGAGGATCTGCAAAGCGAGACAGGGCTGAGCGAGGGAGGACTCGGCTTTGCAAGGGTTAAAGGGAACTGAGCTGCCTTCCTAGAGAGGACAGGAAGCAAGAGGGGGCAGGTCCTCCAGAGCCAAGGCCCCTCCCTCCCCAGTCCTTTCCTTGCTTTGGTGTCTCTCCTGCAAGGGCTGCCTCGCTGCCCCCTCCTGGGATCTGGTGAGTCTCCTCTCTCTCCCACCAGAGGGTGCAGTGGGGAGACGGGGGGGGGGGGGTCCCAGGGCTGCAGCAGGAGAGGGTGCCTGGGGGGCCTGATCAGGGAGGGGCCAGGTCTGCCACGCTCTCCCTCCTGCAGATCAGAGGATCCCTGACTCCCACGAAATCTCCCTTTTTAAAACAAAGAAGTCCCTGGGACTTTGACTCTGTGTGACATCGCTCAGCGTCATTGCACCACAGAGGAAACATGTGCAAATGGTTTTCCAAAGCTGGAGGAGGAGGTGGACACTAGCCCCCCCCCAAAAAAAACCACGGGGAGGAAGGAAGGAAGGAAAGGTGGGAGAGAAAGGCCAGGAATAAAGAGAGGGATCCCAGCCCAGAGTCTGGCTGCTGCATTGCGGACCAGTTTCCCAGTGTCTCCCAGGGCAGCTCCCCACGGAGGCCACGGCAGCCATCCCCTCGCACCCAGAGCCTGGCATCCCAGGACCTCATCCTCTCTGTCCCAAAGGGATTGTTGCTGGAAAACCAGCCGGAAATGGGCGCTGCTACTCACTGAGCCTCCAGGGACCTTGGCATCAATGGCTGTGTGTGTGTTAAGCTGGCTAACAGAATAATAATAATAAATTGCCTGCCTGAATTTCAAGTGAGACGTATTTGGCCCCATCCACTTGGCTCTCTGGGGTTTTCCAGATACATACCTGGCCCTCAGAGCAAAGAAAAAGGGACCCCACCCCAGGAGTCTGTCTGGAGAGGGGCAGGAGTCTGTCTTGAGAGGGGCAGAGAGTCCAAGTGCAAGAAAAAGAGACAGAAGCAGGGGAGTGGGGGTGGGGGTGGGGAGCAACTCCTGAGGACCCCTGGATGAAGACCCCCACTAGAGCCAAGCATCCATTTATCATGAGATACAAATGACTCCTTTGTCATTCGGTTCTGACTTCATGAATTGACTGGGAGGCAGCAGAAACCAAGGTGATTAATCTCACAGAAATCCCTTCAGTTGCCTCCACATTCTGCATTGTGAGAAGGCTAGAGACTTATTTCTTCTCCTCTTCCTCCTTTTCTTTTCAAAAAGAAAGCTCATGGTCTGAGATGCGGTGAAGTCCAGCCCATTTCCCCCACCCGTCCTACAGATTCTGTAACAGAACAATGTATTTGCTTTGTTGGATTTGCTGCAGCTTCTCATTTAGACGGACAGAACTTGGCAGAAGACCAAAGGGTTCCTTCCGATCTCTCAGAGGCTTCCTGAGAGCACAGATGGATGAGCAAGACTCATCTGGCCCTAAAGCAGGAAGAGGCCATGCCATCCAAACTGGGAGCAGTGGGGGATTCTGGAAAAACTCTGTGCAGAAGATCCATGGTGAGGAGGACACCCTCCGCTCAGAGGTGCAGAGCCAGCAGGTGAGGCAGTTCTGCTGCCAGGAGGCCAAAGGACCCCAAGAGGTTTGCAGCCGACTCTACCACCTTGACCATCAGTGGCTGAAGCCGGAAAGGCACACGAAAGCTGAGATGCTGGACCTGGTGATCTTGGAGCAGTTCCTGGCTGTCCTTCCCCTGGAAATGGAGAGCTGGGTGAGGGACTGTGGAGCGGAGACCAGTTCCCAGGCGATAGCCCTGGCCGAAGGTTTCCTCCTGAGTCAGGCAGAGGAGAGAAAGCAGGTGAGAGAGACTTTCCTCTGGATACTCCCAAGGGGCTCCAAACAGGACAGAGAACATCCCATAATGGTCTGCTGATGGCCCATCCTTTTTCTGGGAAAACATCCATGGAATGAGATCTCACACCCTTCAAGTCTTTGTCATTCTCTTTCTAGTATTTCTCACCATTCTCTGTTTTGAATCCTTGTTTCTTTCTCAGGGAAAGGATCTCTTTGCAGAAATGGACCTGGATTCCTGTGAGGCAGAGAGGCCTCCGTTGGACACCAGAGTGAGGCCGCTGGGTAAGGAGGAAGGTGGTTTTCTCCTTTTGGTCTCATTCTGTTGGTTTCCCAACTCATCTGAGGGTTCTTTTCATCTTGTTTTGGGGGGAGACAGTTGGGAACAAGGGTCCAGAGGAGGGGAGATGTATTTCTGCACACAAAAAACAACAACATATGAAATGGGCACAAACCTCCAAATACTCTCAGTAGGTAAGTCTTTCTCAAAGGCCCATCTGTAGTTAGAGATGCCCTGTTTCACCTGTCAGAGAAGCAGGCACTCCTGGCGTCCTGCTTACCTTTTTTCTCTTGCAGGTGGCAGAAGGATGCCGGCAAGACCTCCTGATCCGCCTTTTCATGGGGGCAAAAGGGAAGCAGCGGCTGTGGAACCAGATCAGGTCAGGGGAAGCTGCCTTGTGGGGACAGAGGCCGAGGGATGGAGCAATGTCATGGACTGGTTGGGCACAGAGGAATGGTGGGAGGAAGCAGCCAGGGAACCAGGAAGGGAAGACGGCTCAGAGCCGAAGGAGTGGAGGTGGAGGAAGGATGAGCGGTCAGAGGGAGAAGAGGGAGAAGCCTGGGAAGAGGAGGTGTCAAAAGCTGAAGGGGAAACAGGGCTTAGTGAGCTGGGAGACTCTGTGGCAGAATGCAGTGCAGAATCAGAGGCAGAAGAGGAAGGAGGCGAGTGGGAGAGGAAGGTCGAGAGGCAGAGGTGAGTCAGGAGAAGGAGGAACCACCGGTGGCTCCCTCTCCTTCTGCCAGAAGCCACCCTCCCTGCTTGTCTCTCAGAGCCAGGAGACCCCCTGCAATGCAGGAATCTGCTAGATCATCCAAGACAGATGCCCATCCAAAAGAGGCTTATTTTATTTCCAGATTGATAACTGAATGCAAAAATTGAATCAGAGAATCAGAGAATCATAGAACCATAGAGTTGGAAGAGACCACAAGGGCCATCGAGTCCAACCCCCTGCCAAGCAGGAAACACCATCAGAGCACTCCTGACATATGGTTGTCAAGCCTTTGCTTAAAGACCTCCAAAGAAGGAGACTCCACCACACTTCTTGGCAGCAAATTCCACTGTCGAACAGCTCTTACTGTCAGGAAGTTCTTCCTAATGTTTAGGTGGAATCTTCTTTCTTGTAGTTTGGATCCATTGCTCCGTGTCCGCTTCTCTGGAGCAGCAGAAAACAACCTTTCTCCCTCCTCTATGTGACATCCTTTTATATATTTGAACATGGCTATCATATCATCCCTTAACCTCCTCTTCTCCAGGCTAAACATGCCCAGCTCCCTTAGCCGTTCCTCATAAGGCATCGTTTCCAGGCCTTTGACCATTTTGGTTGCCCTCCTCTGGACACGTTCCAGTTTGTCAGTGTCCTTCTTGAACTGTGCTGCCCAGAACTGGACACAGTACTCCAGGTGAGGTCTGACCAGAGCAGAATACAGTGGCACTATTACTTCCCTTGATCTAGATGCTATATCCTATTGATGCAGCCCAGAATTGCATTGGCTTTTTTAGCTGCCGCGTCACACTGTTGGCTCATGTCTAGTTTGTGGTCAACCAAGACTCCTTGATCCTTTTCACATGTAGTGCTCTCAAGCCAGGTGTCACCCATCTTGTATTTGTGCCTCTCATTTTTTTTGCCCAAGTGCAATACTTTACATTTCTCCCTGTTAAAATTCATCTTGTTTGTTTTGGCCCAGTTCTCTAATCTGTCAAGGTCGTTTTGAAGTGTGATTCTGTCCTCTGGGGTGTTAGCCACCCCTCCCAGTTTGGTGTCATCTGCAAATTTGATCAGGATGCCCTTGAGTCCATCATCCAAGTCGTTGATAAAGATGTTGAATAAGACCGGGCCCAAGACAGAACCCTGTGGCACCCCACTAGTCACTCTTCTCCAGGATGAAGAGGAACCATTGATGAGCACCCTTTGGGTTCGGTCAGCCAGCCAGTTACAAATCCACTGAGTGGTAGCATAGTCAAGACCGCATTTTACCAGCTTCTTTACAAGAATATCATGGGGCACCTTGTCAAATGCCTTGCTGAAATCAAGGTAGGCTACATCCACTGCGTTCCCTTCATCTACCAGGCTTGTAATTCTGTCAAAAAACGAGATCAGGTTCGTCTGACATGACTTATTTTTCAGAAATCCATGCTGACTATTGGTGATCACAGCATTCCTTTCTAGGTGCTCACAGACTGTTTGCTTAATGATCTGCTCCAGAATCTTCCCTGGTATTGATGTCAGACTGACTGGGCGGTAATTATTTGGGTCCTCTCTTTTCCCCTTTTTGAAAATAGGGACAACATTTGCCCTCCTCCAGTCTGCCAGGACTTCGCCTGTTCTCCAGGAATTCTCAAAGATGACTGCCAGTGGTTCTGAGATCACATCTGCCGGTTCTCTTAATACTCTTGGATGCAGTTCATCTGGCCCTGGAGACTTGAATACATCTAAACTAGCCAAGTATTCTCGTACTATCTCCTTAGTTATTCTGGGCTGTGTTTCCTTTGCTGAATCCTTTGCTCCAAATTCTTCAGGTCGGGCATTGTTTTCTTTATCGGAGAAGACTGAGGCAAAGAAGGCATTGAGGAGTTCAGCCCTTTCTGTGTCCCCTGTTTGCATTTCACCATCTTCTCCTCTGAGTGAACCCACTGTTTCTTTGTTCTTCCTTTTGCTACAAACATACCCATAAAAGCCTTTTTTGTTGCTTTTAACCTCTCTAGCAAGCCTGAGTTCATTCTGTGTTTTAGCTTTTCTGACTTTGTGTCTACACATGCTGGCTATTTGTTTGAATTCCTCTTTGGTGGTTTCCCCCCTTTTCCATTTTTTGTACACATCCTTTTTTAATCTTAACTCAGTTAAAAGTTCTTTAGATAGCCACCCTGGCTTCTTTAGGCACCTTCCATGTTTCCGTCTCCTTGGTATTGCCTGAAGTTGTGCTTTTACTATCTCCCTCTTAACAAACTCCCAGCCATCATGAACTCCCTTTCCTTTTAGTATTACTGTCCATGGGATCTCACCCAGCACTTCCCTAAGTTTTATGAAGTCGGCTTTCTTAAAGTCGAGAAATTGAGTCCTAGTATGCTTGGCTGCTCCTTTCCGCTGTATAGTAAACTTCAGAAGAGCATGATCACTCGCGCCTAATGATCCTTCCACTTCTACCCCACTAACCAGGTCATCAACATGGGTTAGGACCAGATCTAAAATGGCTGTTCCTCTTGTTGCTTCTCCCACTTTCTGGACAATGAAGTTGTCTGCAAGGCCAGTGAGGAATCTGTTTGACCTTATGCTCTTGGCTGAGTTTGACATCCAACAAATAACCGGGTAATTGAAGTCCCCATTACTACTATCTCCCTTCCTTTTGCATGCTTGGCCATCTGTTCCAGGAAGGCATCATCTATGTCCTCCGTTTGGCTTGGGGATCTATAGTAAACTCCCACAATGAGGTCAGTGTTATTCTTCTCTCCCTTAATTTTGACCCAAATGCTCTCACTTTGGCTTTGAGGTTCTAAATCTTGGATCTCTTCATTACTGTACAGTCTGCGCATTACTGTACAGACATTGAAGTCCATTAATCATTCCCCCGTGTCTCTTATTTAAGGATTTTTTCCTCCCACCACTAGGTCTGCGTGCTATTTGCTCCATTCGGTGTATGACATTTGGATGATCATCTTCATCAATTGATAGACTCCTACCTTCAGGAGCACTGTCTCCCTCCCCCACATTAGTCAGTTTAAAGCCCTCCTGATGAGGTTTCTGAGATTTTTGGCAAAAACATTCCTCCCAACCGTTGTGAGGTGCAGCCCATCGCTTGCCAGAAGTCCATCTTCAAGAAACTGCATTCCGTGATCTAAGAATCCAAACCGTTCCTGTTTATACCATTTGCGAAGCCAGTTGTTCACTTCCACTATTTCCCCCTCTCTCCCTGGGCCACGTCATTCAACTGGGAGGACAGATGAGATGACAATTTGTGCATTTAATTGCTTCAATTTCCTGCCCAGAACCTCGTAGTCTCTTTTCATCTTCTGGAGGCTATTGCTTGCAGTGTCATTGGTTTCCACATGAACCAAGAGGAAGGGGTATTTGTCAGTGGGTTTTATGATTCCTTGCAGTCGTTCAGTTAACATCTTGGATCTTAGCCCCGGGGAGACAGCACACTTCCCGAGACATCTTGTCAGGCCCACAGATCACTGCTTCTGTTCCCCTCAGTAGGGAATCCCCTATCACCACTACATGCCTCCTCTTAGGTCTGGTAGGGGTTCTTCCGTGAGCTGTCCGTTCCAAGGGCGCCTGGACATTCCCTGAGGACTGCCTTTGCTGCTCGTCTTCATATACCTGATTGACTGTAATGAGGGAGAGATCCTCAAATGGAGTCTGCTCTTCGTCTTCCATGCTAGGGGAAAGGACCTCAAAGCGATTGCGTATTTCTAAACAATCAGAGCGAACCCTGGGCCTCCTACTTCTCTGAGTCACGTTTCTCCATATATCTGGCTCCTGTGTTGGTGAACTAGCCTCCTTCTCAGGGGAGTCCCCTGTCTCCTCCTTGGTGGAGACGGTGTGCTCTGTTGCTTCCAATAAGAGCTCCAGCTCTCTAATTCTTTGGAGCATAGCTACACGTTCCTCCAGTTGCTGGACTTTGTCTTTTAAGAGGGCAATCAACATGCAATTGCTGCAGGTAAAGCTGCCTGCAACCTTTGGCAAGATGGCAAACATTGCGCAGGAACCACAGGCGACTGCAGCTGTTCCCTCACCCTCCATCTTGAGAACGTGTCGTTGGGGGTGACTACAGTGGTCCTCCATCATAAAAAGCGTGAAGACAGGACAAATAAATCCCCCCCAAAAAACCTAGGTCTCCCCCAACAAACGTTTGAGACTAGCTCCCCTAAATCTAAAAGATGGATCAAACTGCAAACTCTGATAAGCTCCTCCCACAGCTAATCACCTACCTCAACAGAAGCCCTGCCCCCTCTGACCTTTGCACAGGGAGAGCAGCTAATCAGCCACAAGAAACACACACAAGAAAACCCTTTTTCTTCAGCTGCTGCCCTGCAAGTTTCTAAGCAGTGGACAAATGAGAACAAATAGTGGCCTGGATTCACCTAACCAGCCCCATCGGCTGCAAAATGGGGCCTGCCTCCCATTCCTCCCCCTCCCCATTCCTCCATGAATCCCTCAAATTTGGCTCTAGGGCATTGGGAGGGAACTCCCCAGAACAGCCCAGGAGGAGAGGAGAAAGTGGATCCTTCCATTGGGGAAACTGGAATGCTTGCCTAGGCAGAATGACTTGAATAACACAAGGTGGAGTACAACTTATTTGCACAAAAACGAATACCCATAATTAAAATGCAGATTAAAATAAGCATCCATAATTAAAATGTGCAGCAAAGCAATCCTATTGAAACAACACCGCAATTTACAGGAAGGAAACAACAGAGCATTGTGGAGTAGATCATATTTCTGCTGTCTCAGAGGAGGACATTTCCCTTTTTCTTTTAGGGTCCAGTGTGCTTTGAAGATATTGCTGTTCGTTTCACGGATGAGGAGTGGGCGTTGCTGGATCCTGACCAGAGAGCTCTGCATAAGGACGTCATGGAGGAGAATCGTGGGATCGTGGCCTCTCTTGGTAAGGCTCCCTGTGGGAACATTATAGCTGCCTGGAAATTCAAAACATACCTCTATGGGACCAACCTCATATATTTTCACGGAGCTCAACCCTGGCCCCTATATCACCTGGAAACCTAACACCTCCACAATAAACAGTAAATTACAGTTTTTTCTTTGAACAATCTTCCTCAAATTATTCCTTTTTCTACCATGATTGTGTTAGGATATTGCTGTTCCGTTCCACCTAAACAGATGTGTGGAGCTATTGTATGTCACATGTCTGTTTACATTCCAGCACAGCTTGCTGGGAACTTCCGTTTGTGTATAGCTTTTGCCTCATGCTTCCTGCTCTTAGACATGAAGGAGAGCAGACATGTTTTTCTTTGTCTTGATCTATGCTGAATAAACTGCTTGTAAATATGCTTTACATATGCCTGTGTCCACCCTTCTGTCGTGAAGAGTTAATTACTCTGCTGATTAGACTGTGCTCCAGCTTCTGAAGAGTTCTGAAGCTGCGGGTCGCTGTTTGATGCTGTTCCGAGGACCGGAGTTTGCCCGGTTACCAGCCGGTGTGCTGTAGCCAGCTGGGGGCCTGCCAAATGCCCCTGTTTTCCTTGGACGCATCCCAACAGATTGGGCTGGTCTGAACTTCAGAGGCCATCTTAATGTTAGTTTTTATTGTTCAGCTCTGGCCCTTGAGCTGATATGGCTCATCTTGCCTTGAGCCCAGCAGAGTAAAATCCCAGAGTCCGCAAACGAAAGGATGAAGCAGGTATGGTGCTCCTTTGCGAAAAGCTTTATTCCTGAACTATGCTGAGAGCATACAAATATACATCTTGTCTCTGTGAGAAGCAGAGAGCAACTCTTAACGAAACGACAGAACAAAGAAACAGGAAACCAGTGAACGTCACATCCAGTCTCCCTTTCCCGTGGGAACCCAACAGTAACTTGACTGTGGAATGGAAACATAGTCCCATGACTCGCAGCTGCTGCTCAGTGAGGGAAACAGAAACTAACACTTAAATGTCAGCTTCAGAATTGTTAGGGAAGCTGAGTAGCTTCAGGTTTTTGTTTTTGCTCCTGTCAGTCTTGGGTTGACCAAAGAGACGACTGGCAGCGAAGCTCAGGTGCTGCCAGCCAGAGAAGAAGCGGGCCTGGGGAGAGGAGAGTTAGCAGCGG
>NW_028149412.1:0-63314 GCF_964270895.1 Podarcis filfolensis
CAGATTTTTGCTGAAATTGTGACCCCGGGGCTTAGAAATTTTTTTTTCACAGGTTTTGTCTTCAAGGGCTGATTTCATTTCCTATGATAAAAAGGCTTCTGTTTCCACCGCCAAACCTTTCAGGGGAGAATTTGCAACAGTTTGGCACCATTTTTGAGAGAATTGGAGAATTTCAGATTTTTGCTGAAATTGTGACCCCGGGGCTTAGAATTTTTTTTTTTTCACAGGTTTTGTCTTTGAGGGTTGATATCATTTCCTATGATAAATAGGCTTCTGTTTCCACCGCCAAACCTTTCAGGGGAGAATTTGCAACAGTTTGGCACCATTTTTGAGAGAACTGGAGAATTTCAGATTTTTGCTGAAATTGTGACCCCGGGGCTTAGAAATTTTTTTTCCCACAGGTTTTGTCTTCAAGGGCTGATTTCTTGGCGTATGACAAAAAGGCTTCTGTTTCCACCGCCAAACCTTTTAGGGGATAATTTGCAACAGTTTGGCACCATTTTTGAGAGAATTGGAGAATTTCAGATTTTTGCTGAAATTGTGACCCCGGGGCTTAGAAAAATTTTTTTCCACAGCTTTTGTCTTTGAGGGTTGATTTCATTTCCTATGATAAATAGGCTTCTGTTTCCACCGCCAAACCTTTCAGGGGAGAATTTGCAACAGTTTGGCACCATTTTTGAGAGAATTGGAGAATTTCAGATTTTTGCTGAAATTGTGACCCCGGGGCTTAAAAAAAATTTTTTTCACAGGTTTTGTCTTCGAGGGCTGATTTCTTGGCGTATGACAAAAAGGCTTCTGTTTCCACCGCCAAACCTTTTAGGGGAGAATTTGCAAGAGTTTGGCACCATTTTTGAGAGAATTGGAGAATTTCAGATTTTTGCTGAAATTGTGACCCCGGGGCTTAGAAAAAAAATTTTTTTTCACAGGATTGGCTTCAAGGGCTGATTTCTTGGCGTATGACAAAAAGGCTTCTGTTTCCACCGCCAAACCTTTCAGGGGATAATTTGCAACAGTTTGGCACCATTTTTGAGAGAATTGGAGAATTTCAGATTTTTGCTGAAATTGTGACCCCGGGGCTTAGAAATTTTTTTTTTCACAGGTTTTGTCTTCGAGGGCTGATTTAATTTCCTATGATAAAAAGGCTTCTGTTTCCACCGCCAAACCTTTCAGGGGAGAATTTGCAACAGTTTGGCACCATTTTTGAGAGAATGGGAGAATTTCAGATTTTTGCTGAAATTGTGACCCCGGGGCTTAGAAATTTTTTTTCCCACAGGTTTTGTCTTCGAGGGCTGATTTAATTTCCTATGATAAAAAGGCTTCTGTTTCCACCGCCAAACCTTTCAGGGGAGAATTTGCAAGAGTTTGGCACCATTTTTGAGAGAATTGGAGAATTTCAGATTTTTGCTGAAATTGTGACCCCGGGGCTTAGAAAAAATTTTTTCCACAGGTTTTGTCTTCGAGGGCAGATTTCATTTCCTATGATAAAAAGGCTTCTGTTTCCACCGCCAAACCTTTCAGGGGAGAATTTGCAACAGTTTGGCACCATTTTTGAGAGAATTGGAGAATTTCAGATTTTTGCTGAAATTGTGACCCCGGGGCTTAGAATTTTTTTTCCCACAGGTTTTGTCTTTGAGGGTTGATATCATTTCCTATGATAAATAGGCTTCTGTTTCCAACGCCAAACCTTTCAGGGGAGAATTTGCAACAGTTTGGCACCATTTTTGAGAGTATTGGAGAATTTCAGATTTTTGCTGAAATTGTGACCCCGGGGCTTAGAAAAAAATTTTTTCACACGTTTTGTCTTCGAGGGCTGATTTCATTTCCTATCATAAAAAGGCTTCTGTTTTCACCGCCAAACCTTTCAGGGGAGAATTTGCAACAGTTTGGCACCATTTTTGAGAGAATTGGAGAATTTCAGATTTTTGGTGAAATTGTGACCCCGGGGGTTAGAATTTTTTTTTCCCACAGGTTTTGTCTTCGAGGGCTGATTTCATTTCCTATGATAAAAAGGCTTCTGTTTCCACCGCCAAACCTTTCAGGGGAGAATTTGCAACAGTTTGGCACCATTTTTGAGAGAATTGGAGAATTTCAGATTTTTGCTGAAATTGTGACCCTGGGGCTTAGAAAAAAATTTTTCCACAGCTTTTGTCTTTGAGGGTTGATTTCATTTCCTATGATAAATAGGCTTCTGTTTCCACCGCCAAACCTTTCAGGGGAGAATTTGCAACAGTTTGGCACCATTTTTGAGAGAATTGGAGAATTTCAGATTTTTGCTGAAATTGTGACCCCGGGGCTTAAAAAAAAATTTTTTCACACGTTTTGTCTTCGAGGGTTGATTTCATTTCCTATGATAAAAAGGCTTCTGTTTCCACCGCCAAACCTTTCAGGGGAGAATTTGCAACAGTTTGGCACCATTTTTGAGAGAATTGGAGAATTTCAGATTTTTGCTGAAAGTGTGACCCCGGGGCTTAGAAAAATTTTTTTTCACAGGTTTTGTCTTCGAGGGCTGATTTAATTTCCTATGATAAAAAGGCTTCTGTTTCCACCGCCAAACCTTTCAGGGGAGAATTTGCAACAGTTTCGCACCATTTTTGAGAGAACTGGAGAATTTCAGATTTTTGCTGAAATTGTGACCCCGGGGCTTAGAAATTTTTTTTTCCACAGGTTTTGTCTTCAATGGCTGATTTCTTGGCGTATGACAAAAAGGCTTCTGTTTCCACCGCCAAACCTTTCAGGGGAGAATTTGCAACAGTTTGGCACCATTTTTGTGAGAATTGGAGAATTTCAGATTTTTGCTGAAATTGTGACCCCGGGGCTTAGAAATTTTTTTTTTTACAGGTTTTGTCTTCAAGGGCTGATTTCATTTCCTATGATAAAAAGGCTTCTGTTTCCACCGCCAAAGCTTTCAGGGGAGAATTTGCAACAGTTTGGCACCATTTTTGAGAGAATTGGAGAATTTCAGATTTTTGCTGAAATTGTGACCCCGGGGCTTAGAATTTTTTTTTTTCACAGGTTTTGTCTTTGAGGGTTGATATCATTTCCTATGATAAATAGGCTTCTGTTTCCACCGCCAAACCTTTCAGGGGAGAATTTGCAACAGTTTGGCACCATTTTTGAGAGAACTGGAGAATTTCAGATTTTTGCTGAAATTGTGACCCCGGGGCTTAGAAATTTTTTTTCCCACAGGTTTTGTCTTCAAGGGCTGATTTCTTGGCGTATGACAAAAAGGCTTCTGTTTCCACCGCCAAACCTTTCAGGGGATAATTTGCAACAGTTTGGCACCATTTTTGAGAGAATTGGAGAATTTCAGATTTTTGCTGAAATTGTGACCCCGGGGCTTAGAAAAAATTTTTTCCACAGCTTTTGTCTTTGAGGGTTGATTTCATTTCCTATGATAAATAGGCTTCTGTTTCCACCGCCAAACCTTTCAGGGGAGAATTTGCAACAGTTTGGCACCATTTTTGAGAGAATTGGAGAATTTCAGATTTTTGCTGAAATTGTGACCCCGGGGCTTAAAAAAAATTTTTTTCACACGTTTTGTCTTCGAGGGTTGATTTCATTTCCTATGATAAAAAGGCTTCTGTTTCCACCGCCACACCTTTCAGGGGAGAATTTGCAACAGTTTGGCACCATTTTTGAGAGAATTGGAGAATTTCAGATTTTTGCTGAAATTGTGACCCCGGGGCTTAGAAAATTTTTTTTTCACAGGTTTTGTCTTCGAGGGCTGATTTCTTGGCGTATGACAAAAAGGCTTCTGTTTCCACCGCCAAACCTTTCAGGGGATAATTTGCAACAGTTTGGCACCATTTTTGAGAGAATTGGAGAATTTCAGATTTTTGCTGAAATTGTGACCCCGGGGCTTAGAAATTTTTTTTTTCACAGGTTTTGTCTTCGAGGGCTGATTTAATTTCCTATGATAAAAAGGCTTCTGTTTCCACCGCCAAACCTTTCAGGGGAGAATTTGCAACAGTTTGGCACCATTTTTGAGAGAATGGGAGAATTTCAGATTATTGCTGAAATTGTGACCCCGGGGCTTAGAAATTTTTTTTTTCACAGGTTTTGTCTTCGAGGGCTGATTTAATTTCCTATGATAAAAAGGCTTCTGTTTCCACCGCCAAACCTTTCAGGGGAGAATTTGCAAGAGTTTGGCACCATTTTTGAGAGAATTGGAGAATTTCAGATTTTTGCTGAAATTGTGACCCCGGGGCTTAGAAAAAATTTTTTCCACAGGTTTTGTCTTCGAGGGCAGATTTCATTTCCTATGATAAAAAGGCTTCTGTTTCCACCGCCAAACCTTTCAGGGGAGAATTTGCAACAGTTTGGCACCATTTTTGAGAGAATTGGAGAATTTCAGATTTTTGCTGAAATTGTGACCCCGGGGCTTAGAATTTTTTTTCCCACAGGTTTTGTCTTTGAGGGTTGATATCATTTCCTATGATAAATAGGCTTCTGTTTCCAACGCCAAACCTTTCAGGGGTGAATTTGCAACAGTTTGGCACCATTTTTGAGAGTATTGGAGAATTTCAGATTTTTGCTGAAATTGTGACCCCGGGGCTTAGAAAAAAATTTTTTCACACGTTTTGTCTTCGAGGGCTGATTTCATTTCCTATCATAAAAAGGCTTCTGTTTTCACCGCCAAACCTTTCAGGGGAGAATTTGCAACAGTTTGGCACCATTTTTGAGAGAATTGGAGAATTTCAGATTTTTGGTGAAATTGTGACCCCGGGGGTTAGAATTTTTTTTTTCCACAGGTTTTATCTTCGAGGGCTGATTTCATTTCCTATGATAAAAAGGCTTCTGTTTCCACCGCCAAACCTTTCAGGGGAGAATTTGCAACAGTTTGGCACCATTTTTGAGAGAATTGGAGAATTTCAGATTTTTGCTGAAATTGTGACCCTGGGGCTTAGAAAAAAATTTTTCCACAGCTTTTGTCTTTGAGGGTTGATTTCATTTCCTATGATAAATAGGCTTCTGTTTCCACCGCCAAACCTTTCAGGGGAGAATTTGCAACAGTTTGGCACCATTTTTGAGAGAATTGGAGAATTTCAGATTTTTGCTGAAATTGTGACCCCGGGGCTTAAAAAAAAATTTTTTCACACGTTTTGTCTTCGAGGGTTGATTTCATTTCCTATGATAAAAAGGCTTCTGTTTCCACCGCCAAACCTTTCAGGGGAGAATTTGCAACAGTTTGGCACCATTTTTGAGAGAATTGGAGAATTTCAGATTTTTGCTGAAAGTGTGACCCCGGGGCTTAGAAAAATTTTTTTTCACAGGTTTTGTCTTCGAGGGCTGATTTAATTTCCTATGATAAAAAGGCTTCTGTTTCCACCGCCAAACCTTTCAGGGGAGAATTTGCAACAGTTTGGCACCATTTTTGAGAGAATTGGAGAATTTCAGATTTTTGCTGAAATTGTGACCCCGGGGCTTAGAAAAAATTTTTTTCACAGGTTTTGTGTTCGAGGGCAGATTTCATTTCCTATGATAAAAAGGCTTCTGTTTCCACCGCCAAACCTTTCAGGGGAGAATTTGCAACAGTTTGGCACCATTTTTGAGAGAATTGGAGAATTTCAGATTTTTGCTGAAATTGTGACCCCGGGGCTAAAATTTTTTTTTTTTCACAGGTTTTGTCTTTGAGGGTTGATATCATTTCCTATGATAAATAGGCTTCTTTTTCCACCGCCAAACCTTTCAGGGGAGAATTTGCAACAGTTTGGCACCATTTTTGAGAGTATTGGAGAATTTCAGATTTTTGCTGAAATTGTGACCCCGGGGCTTAGAAAAAAATTTTTTCACACGTTTTGTCTTCGAGGGCTGATTTCATTTCCTATCATAAAAAGGCTTCTGTTTTCACCGCCAAACCTTTCAGGGGAGAATTTGCAACAGTTTGGCACCATTTTTGAGAGAATTGGAGAATTTCAGATTTTTGGTGAAATTGTGACCCCGGGGGTTAGAATTTTTTTTTTCCACAGGTTTTGTGTTCGAGGGCTGATTTCATTTCCTATGATAAAAAGGCTTCTGTTTCCACCGCCAAACCTTTCAGGGGAGAATTTGCAACAGTTTGGCACCATTTTTGAGAGAATTGGAGAATTTCAGATTTTTGCTGAAATTGTGAGCCCGGGGCTTAGAAAAATTTTTTTCCACAGCTTTTGTCTTTGAGGGTTGATTTCATTTCCTATGATAAATAGGCTTCTGTTTCCACCGCCAAACCTTTCAGGGGAGAATTTGCAACAGTTTGGCACCATTTTTGAGAGAATTGGAGAATTTCAGATTTTTGCTGAAATTGTGACCCCGGGGCTTAGAAATTTTTTTTTTCACACGTTTTGTCTTCGAGGGTTGATTTCATTTCCTATGATAAAAAGGCTTCTGTTTCCACCGCCAAACCTTTCAGGGGAGAATTTGCAACAGTTTGGCACCATTTTTGAGAGAATTGGAGAATTTCAGATTTTTGCTGAAATTGTGACCCCGGGGCTTAGAAATTTTTTTTTTCACAGGTTTTGTCTTCGAGGGCTGATTTAATTTCCTATGATAAAAAGGCTTCTGTTTCCACCGCCAAACCTTTCAGGGGAGAATTTGCAACAGTTTGGCACCATTTTTGAGAGAATTGGAGAATTTCAGATTTTTGCTGAAATTGTGACCCCGGGGCTTAGAAATTTTTTTTTTTCACAGGTTTTGTCTTTGAGGGTTGATATCATTTCCTATGATAAATAGGCTTCTGTTTCCACCGCCAAACCTTTCAGGGGAGAATTTGCAACAGTTTGGCACCATTTTTGAGAGTATTGGAGAATTTCAGATTTTTGCTGAAATTGTGACCCCGGGGCTTAGAAAAAATTTTTTCCACAGCTTTTGTCTTTGAGGGTTGATTTCAGTTCCTATGATAAATAGGCCTCTGTTTCCACCGCCAAACCTTTCAGGGGAGAATTTGCAACAGTTTGGCACCATTTTTGAGAGAATTGGAGAATTTCAGATTTTTGCTGAAAGTGTGACCCCGGGGCTTAGAAAAAAATTTTTCCACAGCTTTTGTCTTTGAGGGTTGATTTCATTTCCTATGATAAATAGGCTTCTGTTTCCACCGCCAAACCTTTCAGGGGAGAATTTGCAACAGTTTGGCACCATTTTTGAGAGAATTGGAGAATTTCAGATTTTTGCTGAAATTGTGACCCCGGGGCTTAAAAAAAATTTTCTTCACACGTTTTGTCTTCGAGGGTTGATTTCATTTCCTATGATAAAAAGGCTTCTGTTTCCACCGCCAAACCTTTCAGGGGAGAATTTGCAACAGTTTGGCACCATTTTTGAGAGAATTGGAGAATTTCAGATTTTTGCTGAAAGTGTGACCCCGGGGCTTAGAAAAATTTTTTTTCACAGGTTTTGTCTTCGAGGGCTGATTTAATTTCCTATGATAAAAAGGCTTCTGTTTCCACCGCCAAACCTTTCAGGGGAGAATTTGCAACAGTTTGGCACCATTTTTGAGAGAATTGGAGAATTTCAGATTTTTGCTGAAATTGTGACCCCGGCGCATAGAAATTTTTTTCCCCACAGGTTTTGTCTTCAAGGGCTGATTTCTTGGCGTATGACAAAAAGGCTTCTGTTTCCACCGCCAAACCTTTCAGGGGAGAATTTGCAACAGTTTGGCACCATTTTTGAGAGAATTGGAGAATTTCAGATTTTTGCTGAAATTGTGACCCCGGGGCTTAGAAAATTTTTATTTCCACAGCTTTTGTCTTTGAGGGTTGATTTCATTTCCTATGATAAATAGGCTTCTGTTTCCACCGCCAAACCTTTCAGGGGAGAATTTGCAACAGTTTGGCATCATTTTTGAGAGAATTGGAAAATTTCAGATTTTTGCTGAAATTGTGACCCCGGGGCTTAGAAATTTTTTTTCCCACAGGTTTTGTCTTCAAGGGCTGATTTCTTGGCGTATGACAAAAAGGCTTCTGTTTCCACCGCCAAACCTTTCAGGGGAGAATTTGCAACAGTTTGGCACCATTTTTGAGAGAATTGGAGAATTTCAGATTTTTGCTGAAATTGTGACCCCGGGGCTTAGAAAATTTTTTTTTCACACATTTTGTCTTCGAGGGCTGATTTCATTTCCTATCATAAAAAGCCTTCTGTTTTCACCGCCAAACCTTTCAGGGGAGAATTTGCAACAGTTTGGCACCATTTTTGAGAGAATTGGAGAATTTCAGATTTTTGCTGAAATTGTGATCTCGGGGGTTAGAAATTTTTTTCCCAACAGGTTTTGTCTTCGACGGCTGATTTCTTGGAGTATGACAAAAAGGCTTCTGTTTCCACCGCCAAACCTTTCAGAGGAGAATTTGCAACAGTTTGGCACCATTTTTGAGAGAATTGGAGAATTTCAGATTTTTGCTGAAATTGTGATCCCGGGGCTTAGAAATTTTTTTTTTCACAGGATTGGCTTCAAGGGCTGATTTCATTTCCTATGATAAAAAGGCTTCTGTTTCCACCGCCAAACCTTTCAGGGGAGAATTTGCAACAGTTTGGCACCATTTTTGAGAGTATTGGAGAATTTCAGATTTTTGCTGAAATTGTGACCCCGGGGCTTAGAATTTTTTTTTTTCACAGGTTTTGTCTTTGAGGGCTGAATTCATTTCCTATGATAAAAAGGCTTCTGTTTCCAACGCCAAGCCTTTCAGGGGAGAATTTGCAACAGTTTGGCACCATTTTTGAGAGAATTGGAGAATTTCAGATTTTTGCTGAAATTGTGACCCCGGGGCTTAGAAAATTTTTTTTTCACAGGTTTTGTGTTCGAGGGCAGATTTCATTTCCTATGATAAAAAGGCTTCTGTTTCCACCGCCAAACCTTTCAGGGGAGAATTTGCAACAGTTTGGCACCATTTTTGAGAGAATTGGAGAATTTCACATTTTTGCTGAAATTGTGACCCCGGGGCTTAGGAAATTTTTTTTTTCACAGGTTTTGTCTTCGAGGGCTGATTTCTTGGCGTATGACAAAAAGGCTTCTGTTTCCACCGCCAAACCTTTCAGGGGAGAATTTGCAACAGTTTGGCACCATTTTTGAGAGAATTGGAGAATTTCAGATTTTTGCTGAAATTGTGACCCCGGGGCTTAGAAATTTTTTTCCCCACAGGTTTTGTCTTCAAGGGCTGATTTCTTGGCGTATGACAAAAAGGCTTCTGTTTCCACCACCAAACCTTTCAGGGGAGAATTTGCAACAGTTTGGCACCATTTTTGAGAGAATTGGAGAATTTCAGATTTTTGCTGAAATTGTGACCCCGGGGCTTAGAAAATTTTTATTTCCACAGCTTTTGTCTTTGAGGGTTGATTTCATTTCCTATGATAAATAGGCTTCTGTTTCCACCGCCAAACCTTTCAGGGGAGAATTTGCAACAGTTTGGCACCATTTTTTTAGAGAATTGGAGAATTTCAGATTTTTGCTGAAATTGTGACCCCGGGGCTTAGAAAATTTTTTTTTCACACATTTTGTCTTCGAGGGCTGATTTCATTTCCTATCATAAAAAGCCTTCTGTTTTCACCGCCAAACCTTTCAGGGGACAATTTGCAACAGTTTGGCACCATTTTTGAGAGAATTGGAGAATTTCAGATTTTTGCTGAAATTGTGACCCCGGGGCTTAGAAATTTTTTTCCCCACAGGTTTTGTCTTCAAGGGCTGATTTCTTGGCGTATGACAAAAAGGCTTCTGTTTCCACCGTCAAACCTTTCAGGGGAGAATTTGCAACAGTTTGGCACCATTTTTGAGAGAATTGGAGAATTTCAGATTTTTGCTGAAATTGTGACCCCGGGGCTTAGAAATTTTTTTTTTCACAGGTTTTGTCTTCAAGGGCTGATTTCTTGGCGTATGACAAAAAGGCTTCTGTTTCCACCGCCAAACCTTTCAGGGGAGAATTTGCAACAGTTTGGCACCATTTTTGAGAGAATTGGAGAATTTCAGATTTTTGCTGAAATTGTGACCCCGGGGCTTAGAAAATTTTTATTTCCACAGCTTTTGTCTTTGAGGGTTGATTTCATTTCCTATGATAAATAGGCTTCTGTTTCCACCGCCAAACCTTTCAGGGGAGAATTTGCAACAGTTTGGCACCATTTTTGAGAGAATTGGAGAATTTCAGATTTTTGCTGAAATTGTGACCCCGGGGCTTAGAAATTTTTTTTCCCACAGGTTTTGTCTTCAAGGGCTGATTTCTTGGCGTATGACAAAAAGGCTTCTGTTTCCACCGCCAAACCTTTCAGGGGAGAATTTGCAACAGTTTGGCACCATTTTTGAGAGAATTGGAGAATTTCAGATTTTTGCTGAAATTGTGACCCCGGGGCTTAGAAAAATTTTTTTTCACACATTTTGTTTTCGAGGGCTGATTTCATTTCCTATCATAAAAAGCCTTCTGTTTTCAACGCCAAACCTTTCAGGGGAGAATTTGCAACAGTTTGGCACCATTTTTGAGAGAATTGGAGAATTTCAGATTTTTGCTGAAATTGTGATCTCGGGGGTTAGAAATTTTTTTCCCAACAGGTTTTGTCTTCGACGGCTGATTTCTTGGAGTATGACAAAAAGGCTTCTGTTTCCACCGCCAAACCTTTCAGAGGAGAATTTGCAACAGTTTGGCACCATTTTTGAGAGAATTGGAGAATTTCAGATTTTTGCTGAAATTGTGATCCCGGGGCTTAGAAATTTTTTTTTCCACAGGATTGGCTTCAAGGGCTGATTTCATTTCCTATGATAAAAAGGCTTCTGTTTCCACCGCCAAACCTTTCAGGGGAGAATTTGCAACAGTTTGGCACCATTTTTGAGAGAATTGGAGAATTTCAGATTTTTGCTGAAATTGTGACCCCGGGGCTTAGAAATTTTTTTCCCCACAGGTTTTGTCTTCGAGGGCTGAATTCATTTCCTATGATAAAAAGGCTTCTGTTTCCACCGCCAAACCTTTCAGGGGAGAATTTGCAACAGTTTGGCACCATTTTTGAGAGAATTGGAGAATTTCAGATTTTTGCTGAAATTGTGAACCCGGGGCTTAGAAATTTTTTTTTCCACAGGTTTTGTGTTGGAGGGCTGATTTCATTTCCTATGATAAAAAGGCTTCTGTTTCCACCGCCAAACCTTTCAGGGGAGAATTTGCAACAGTTTGGCACCATTTTTGAGAGAATTGTAGAATTTCAGATTTTTGCTGAAATTGTGACCCCGGGGCTTAGAAAATTTTTTTTTCACAGGTTTTGTCTTCGAGGGCTGATTTCTTGGCGTATGACAAAAAGGCTTCTGTTTCCAACGCCAAACCTTTCAGGGGAGAATTTGCAACAGTTTGGCACCATTTTTGAGAGAATTGGAGAATTTCAGATTTTTGCTGAAATTGTGACCCCGGGGCTTAGAAAATTTTTTTTTCACAGGTTTTGTGTTCGAGGGCTGATTTCATTTCCTATGATAAAAAGGCTTCTGTTTCCACCGCCAAACCTTTCAGGGGAGAATTTGCAACAGTTTGGCACCATTTTTGAGAGAATTGGAGAATTTCAGATTTTTGCTGAAATTGTGACTCCGGGGCTTAGAAAAAAAATTTTTCGCACATTTTGTCTTCTAGGGCTGATTTCATTTCCTATCATGAAAAGCCTTCTGTTTTCACCGCCAAACCTTTCAGGGGAGAATTTGCAACAGTTTGGCACCATTTTTGAGAGAATTGGAGAATTTCAGATTTTTGCTGAAATTGTGACCCCGGGGCTTAGAAATTTTTTCCCCCACAGGTTTTGTCTTCAAGGGCTGATTTCTTGGCGTATGACAAAAAGGCTTCTGTTTCCACCGCCAAACCTTTCAGGGGAGAATTTGCAACAGTTTGGCACCATTTTTGAGAGAATTGGAGAATTTCAGGTTTTTGCTGAAATTGTGACCCCGGGGCTTAGAAAATTTTTATTTCCACAGCTTTTGTCTTTGAGGGTTGATTTCATTTCCTATGATAAATAGGCTTCTGTTTCCACCGCCAAACCTTTCAGGGGAGAATTTGCAACAGTTTGGCACCATTTTTGAGAGAATTGGAGAATTTCAGATTTTTGCTGAAATTGTGACCCCGGGGCTTAGAAAAAATTTTTTTCACACGTTTTGTCTTCGAGGGTTGATTTCATTTCCTATGATAAATAGGCTTCTGTTTCCACCGCCAAACCTTTCAGGGGAGAATTTGCAACAGTTTGGCACCATTTTTGAGAGAATTGGAGAATTTCAGATTTTTGCTGAAATTGTGACCCCGGGGCTTAGAAAATTTTTTTTCCACACATTTTGTCTTCGAGGGCTGATTTCATTTCCTATCATAAAAAGCCTTCTGTTTTCACCGCCAAACCTTTCAGGGGAGAATTTGCAACAGTTTGGCACCATTTTTGAGAGAATTGGAGAATTTCAGATTTTTGCTGAAATTGTGACCCCGGGGCTTAGAAATTTTTTCCCCCACAGGTTTTGTCTTCAAGGGCTGATTTCTTGGCGTATGACAAAAAGGCTTCTGTTTCCACCGCCAAACCTTTCAGGGGAGAATTTGCAACAGTTTGGCACCATTTTTGAGAGAATTGGAGAATTTCAGGTTTTTGCTGAAATTGTGACCCCGGGGCTTAGAAAATTTTTATTTCCACAGCTTTTGTCTTTGAGGGTTGATTTCATTTCCTATGATAAATAGGCTTCTGTTTCCACCGCCAAACCTTTCAGGGGAGAATTTGCAACAGTTTGGCACCATTTTTGAGAGAATTGGAGAATTTCAGATTTTTGCTGAAATTGTGACCCCGGGGCTTAGAAAAATTTTTTTTCACACGTTTTGTCTTCGAGGGTTGATTTCATTTCCTATGATAAATAGGCTTCTGTTTCCACCGCCAAACCTTTCAGGGGAGAATTTGCAACAGTTTGGCACCATTTTTGAGAGAATTGGAGAATTTCAGATTTTTGCTGAAATTGTGACCCCGGGGCTTAGAAAATTTTTTTTCCACACATTTTGTCTTCGAGGGCTGATTTCATTTCCTATCATAAAAAGCCTTCTGTTTTCACCGCCAAACCTTTCAGGGGAGAATTTGCAACAGTTTGGCACCATTTTTGAGAGAATTGGAGAATTTCAGATTTTTGCTGAAATTGTGATCTCGGGGGTTAGAAAATTTTTTCCCAACAGGTTTTGTCTTCGAGGGCTGATTTCTTGGAGTATGACAAAAAGGCTTCTGTTTCCACCGCCAAACCTTTCAGGGGAGAATTTGCAACAGTTTGGCACCATTTTTGAGAGAATTGGAGAATTTCAGATTTTTGCTGAAATTGTGACCCCGGGGCTTAGAAATTTTTTTTTTCACAGGTTTTGTCTTCGAGGGCTGATAACATTTCCTATGATAAAAAGGCTTCTGTTTCCACCGCCAAACCTTTCAGGGGAGAATTTGCAACAGTTTGGCACCATTTTTGAGAGAATTGGAGAATTTCAGGTTTTTGCTGAAATTGTGACCCCGGGGCTTAGAAAATTTTTATTTCCACAGCTTTTGTCTTTGAGGGTTGATTTCATTTCCTATGATAAATAGGCTTCTGTTTCCACCGCCAAACCTTTCAGGGGAGAATTTGCAACAGTTTGGCACCATTTTTGAGAGAATTGGAGAATTTCAGATTTTTGCTGAAATTGTGACCCCGGGGCTTAGAAAAAATTTTTTTCACACGTTTTGTCTTCGAGGGTTGATTTCATTTCCTATGATAAATAGGCTTCTGTTTCCACCGCCAAACCTTTCAGGGGAGAATTTGCAACAGTTTGGCACCATTTTTGAGAGAATTGGAGAATTTCAGATTTTTGCTGAAATTGTGACCCCGGGGCTTAGAAAATTTTTTTTCCACACATTTTGTCTTCGAGGGCTGATTTCATTTCCTATCATAAAAAGCCTTCTGTTTTCACCGCCAAACCTTTCAGGGGAGAATTTGCAACAGTTTGGCACCATTTTTGAGAGAATTGGAGAATTTCAGATTTTTGCTGAAATTGTGACCCCGGGGCTTAGAAATTTTTTCCCCCACAGGTTTTGTCTTCAAGGGCTGATTTCTTGGCGTATGACAAAAAGGCTTCTGTTTCCACCGCCAAACCTTTCAGGGGAGAATTTGCAACAGTTTGGCACCATTTTTGAGAGAATTGGAGAATTTCAGGTTTTTGCTGAAATTGTGACCCCGGGGCTTAGAAAATTTTTATTTCCACAGCTTTTGTCTTTGAGGGTTGATTTCATTTCCTATGATAAATAGGCTTCTGTTTCCACCGCCAAACCTTTCAGGGGAGAATTTGCAACAGTTTGGCACCATTTTTGAGAGAATTGGAGAATTTCAGATTTTTGCTGAAATTGTGACCCCGGGGCTTAGAAAAATTTTTTTTCACACGTTTTGTCTTCGAGGGTTGATTTCATTTCCTATGATAAATAGGCTTCTGTTTCCACCGCCAAACCTTTCAGGGGAGAATTTGCAACAGTTTGGCACCATTTTTGAGAGAATTGGAGAATTTCAGATTTTTGCTGAAATTGTGACCCCGGGGCTTAGAAAATTTTTTTTCCACACATTTTGTCTTCGAGGGCTGATTTCATTTCCTATCATAAAAAGCCTTCTGTTTTCACCGCCAAACCTTTCAGGGGAGAATTTGCAACAGTTTGGCACCATTTTTGAGAGAATTGGAGAATTTCAGATTTTTGCTGAAATTGTGATCTCGGGGGTTAGAAAATTTTTTCCCAACAGGTTTTGTCTTCGAGGGCTGATTTCTTGGAGTATGACAAAAAGGCTTCTGTTTCCACCGCCAAACCTTTCAGGGGAGAATTTGCAACAGTTTGGCACCATTTTTGAGAGAATTGGAGAATTTCAGATTTTTGCTGAAATTGTGACCCCGGGGCTTAGAAATTTTTTTTTTCACAGGTTTTGTCTTCGAGGGCTGATAACATTTCCTATGATAAAAAGGCTTCTGTTTCCACCGCCAAACCTTTCAGGGGAGAATTTGCAACAGTTTGGCACCATTTTTGAGAGAATTGGAGAATTTCAGATTTTTGCTGAAATTGTGACCCCGGGGCTTAGAAAAAATTTTTTTCACAGGTTTTGTGTTCGAGGGCAGATTTCATTTCCTATGATAAAAAGGCTTCTGTTTCAACCGCCAAACCTTTCAGGGGAGAATTTGCAACAGTTTGGCACCATTTTTGAGAGAGTTGGAGAATTTCAGATTTTTGCTGAAATTGTGACCCCGGGGCTTAGAAAATTTTTTTTTCACAGGTTTTGTCTTCGAGGGCTGATTTCTTGGCGTATGACAAAAAGGCTTCTGTTTCCACCGCCAAACCTTTCAGGGGAGAATTTGCAACAGTTTGGCACCATTTTTGAGAGAATTGGAGAATTTCAGATTTTTGCTGAAATTGTGACCCCGGGGCTTAGAAATTTTTTTTTTCACAGGATTGGCTTCAAGGGCTGATTTCTTGGCGTATGACAAAAAGGCTTCTGTTTCCACCGCCAAACCTTTCAGGGGAGAATTTGCAACAGTTTGGCACCATTTTTGAGAGAATTGGAGAATTTCAGGTTTTTGCTGAAATTGTGACCCCGGTGCTTAGAATTTTTTTTTTTCACAGGTTTTGTCTTCAAGGGCTGATTTCTTGGCGTATGACAAAAAGGCTTCTGTTTCCACCGCCAAACCTTTCAGGGGAGAATTTGCAACAGTTTGGCACCATTTTTGAGAGAATTGGAGAATTTCAGATTTTTGCTGAAATTGTGACCCCGGGGCTTAGAAAATTTTTTTTTCACAGGTTTTGTCTTCGAGGGCTGATTTCTTGGCGTATGACAAAAAGGCTTCTGTTTCCACCGCCAAACCTTTCAGGGGAGAATTTGCAACAGTTTGGCACCATTTTTGAGAGAATTGGAGAATTTCAGATTTTTGCTGAAATTGTGACCCCGGGGCTTAGAAATTTTTTTTCCCACAGGTTTTGTCTTCGAGGGCTGAATTCATTTCCTATGATAAAAAGGCTTCTGTTTCCACCGCCAAACCTTTCAGGGGAGAATTTGCAACAGTTTGGCACCATTTTTGAGAGAATTGGAGAATTTCAGATTTTTGCTGAAATTGTGACCCCGGGGCTTAGAAATTTTTTTTTCCACAGGTTTTGTGTTGGAGGGCTGATTTCATTTCCTATGATAAAAAGGCTTCTGTTTCCACCGCCAAACCTTTCAGGGGAGAATTTGCAACAGTTTGGCACCATTTTTGAGAGAATTGTAGAATTTCAGATTTTTGCTGAAATTGTGACCCCGGGGCTTAGAAAATTTTTTTTTCACAGGTTTTGTCTTCGAGGGCTGATTTCTTGGCGTATGACAAAAAGGCTTCTGTTTCCAACGCCAAACCTTTCAGGGGAGAATTTGCAACAGTTTGGCACCATTTTTGAGAGAATTGGAGAATTTCAGATTTTTGCTGAAATTGTGACCCCGGGGCTTAGAAAATTTTTTTTTCACAGGTTTTGTGTTCGAGGGCTGATTTCATTTCCTATGATAAAAAGGCTTCTGTTTCCACCGCCATACCTTTCAGGGGAGAATTTGCAACAGTTTGGCACCATTTTTGAGAGAATTGGAGAATTTCAGATTTTTGCTGAAATTGTGACTCCGGGGCTTAGAAAAAAATTTTTTCGCACATTTTGTCTTCTAGGGCTGATTTCATTTCCTATCATGAAAAGCCTTCTGTTTTCACCGCCAAACCTTTCAGGGGAGAATTTGCAACAGTTTGGCACCATTTTTGAGAGAATTGGAGAATTTCAGATTTTTGCTGAAATTGTGACCCCGGGGCTTAGAAATTTTTTCCCCCACAGGTTTTGTCTTCAAGGGCTGATTTCTTGGCGTATGACAAAAAGGCTTCTGTTTCCACCGCCAAACCTTTCAGGGGAGAATTTGCAACAGTTTGGCACCATTTTTGAGAGAATTGGAGAATTTCAGGTTTTTGCTGAAATTGTGACCCCGGGGCTTAGAAAATTTTTATTTCCACAGCTTTTGTCTTTGAGGGTTGATTTCATTTCCTATGATAAATAGGCTTCTGTTTCCACCGCCAAACCTTTCAGGGGAGAATTTGCAACAGTTTGGCACCATTTTTGAGAGAATTGGAGAATTTCAGATTTTTGCTGAAATTGTGACCCCGGGGCTTAGAAAAAATTTTTTTCACACGTTTTGTCTTCGAGGGTTGATTTCATTTCCTATGATAAATAGGCTTCTGTTTCCACCGCCAAACCTTTCAGGGGAGAATTTGCAACAGTTTGGCACCATTTTTGAGAGAATTGGAGAATTTCAGATTTTTGCTGAAATTGTGACCCCGGGGCTTAGAAATTTTTTTTTCCCACAGGTTTTGTCTTTGAGGGTTGATATCATTTCCTATGATAAATAGGCTTCTGTTTCCACCGCCAAACCTTTCAGGGGAGAATTTGCAACAGTTTGGCACCATTTTTGAGAGAATTGGAGAATTTCAGATTTTTGCTGAAATTGTGACCCCGGGGCTTAGAAAAAAATTTTTTCACACGTTTTGTCTTCGAGGGTTGATTTCATTTCCTATGATAAATAGGCTTCTGTTTCCACCGCCAAACCTTTCAGGGGAGAATTTGCAACAGTTTGGCACCATTTTTGAGAGAATTGGAGAATTTCAGATTTTTGCTGAAATTGTGACCCCGGGGCTTAGAAATTTTTTTTTCCCACAGGTTTTGTCTTTGAGGGTTGATATCATTTCCTATGATAAATAGGCTTCTGTTTCCACCGCCAAACCTTTCAGGGGAGAATTTGCAACAGTTTGGCACCATTTTTGAGAGAATTGGAGAATTTCAGATTTTTGCTGAAATTGTGACTCCGGGGCTTAGAAAAAAATTTTTTCGCACGTTTTGTCTTCGAGGGCTGATTTCATTTCCTATCATAAAAAGCCTTCTGTTTTCACCGCCAAACCTTTCAGGGGAGAATTTGCAACAGTTTGGCACCATTTTTGAGAGAATTGGAGAATTTCAGATTTTTGCTGAAATTGTGACCCCGGGGCTTAGAAATTTTTTTCCCCACAGGTTTTGTCTTCAAGGGCTGATTTCTTGGCGTATGAGAAAAAGGCTTCTGTTTCCACCGCCAAACCTTTCAGGGGAGAATTTGCAACAGTTTGGCACCATTTTTGAGAGAATTGGAGAATTTCAGATTTTTGCTGAAATTGTGACCCCGGGGCTTAGAAAATTTTTATTTCCACAGCTTTTGTCTTTGAGGGTTGATTTCATTTCCTATGATAAATAGGCTTCTGTTTCCACCGCCAAACCTTTCAGGGGAGAATTTGCAACAGTTTGGCACCATTTTTGAGAGAATTGGAGAATTTCAGATTTTTGCTGAAATTGTGACCCCGGGGCTTAGAAAAAAATTTTTTCACACGTTTTGTCTTCGAGGGTTGATTTCATTTCCTATGATAAATAGGCTTCTGTTTCCACCGCCAAACCTTTCAGGGGAGAATTTGCAACAGTTTGGCACCATTTTTGAGAGAATTGGAGAATTTCAGATTTTTGCTGAAATTGTGATCTCGGGGGTTAGAAAATTTTTTCCCAACAGGTTTTGTCTTCGAGGGCTGATTTCTTGGAGTATGACAAAAAGGCTTCTGTTTCCACCGCCAAACCTTTCAGGGGAGAATTTGCAACAGTTTGGCACCATTTTTGAGAGAATTGGAGAATTTCAGATTTTTGCTGAAATTGTGATCCCGGGGCTTAGAATTTTTTTTCCCCCACAGGTTTTGTCTTCAAGGGCTGATTTCTTGGCGTATGACAAAAAGGCTTCTGTTTCCACCGCCAAACCTTTCAGGGGAGAATTTGCAACAGTTTGGCACCATTTTTGAGAGAATTGGAGAATTTCAGATTTTTGCTGAAATTGTGACCCCGGGGGTTAGAATTTTTTTTCCCCACAGGTTTTGTCTTCAAGGGCTGATTTCTTGGCGTATGACAAAAAGGCTTCTGTTTCCACCGCCAAACCTTTCAGGGGAGAATTTGCAACAGTTTGGCACCATTTTTGAGAGAATTGGAGAATTTCAGATTTTTGCTGAAATTGTGACCCCGGGGGTTAGAATTTTTTTTCCCCACAGGTTTTGTCTTCAAGGGCTGATTTCTTGGCGTATGACAAAAAGGCTTCTGTTTCCACCGCCAAACCTTTCAGGGGAGAATTTGCAACAGTTTGGCACCATTTTTGAGAGAATTGGAGAATTTCAGATTTTTGCTGAAATTGTGACCCCAGGGCTTAGAAATTTTTTTTTTCACAGGTTTTGTGTTCGAGGGCTGATTTCATTTCCTATGATATAAAGGCTTCTGTTTCCACCGCCAAACCTTTCAGGGGAGAATTTGCAACAGTTTGGCACCATTTTTGAGAGAATTGGAGAATTTCAGATTTTTGCTGAAATTGTGACCCCGGGGCTTAGAATTTTTTTTTTCCACAGCTTTTGTCTTTGAGGGTTGATTTCATTTCCTATGATAAATAGGCTTCTGTTTCCACCGCCAAACCTTTCAGGGGAGAATTTGCAACAGTTTGGCACCATTTTTGAGAGAATTGGAGAATTTCAGATTTTTGCTGAAATTGTGACCCCGGGGGTTAGAATTTTTTTTTTCACAGGATTGGCTTCAAGGGCTGATTTCTTGGCGTATGACAAAAAGGCTTCTGTTTCCACCGCCAAACCTTTCAGGGGATAATTTGCAACAGTTTGGCACCATTTTTGAGAGAATTGGAGAATTTCAGATTTTTGCTGAAATTGTGACCCCGGGGCTTAGAATTTTTTTTTTTCACAGGTTTTGTCTTCGAGGGCTGATTTCTTGGCGTATGACAAAAAGGCTTCTGTTTCCACCGCCAAACCTTTCAGGGGAGAATTTGCAACAGTTTGGCACCATTTTTGAGAGAATTGGAGAATTTCAGATTTTTGCTGAAATTGTGACCCCGGGGCTTAGAAATTTTTTTTTCCCACAGGTTTTGTCTTTGAGGGTTGATATCATTTCCTATGATAAATAGGCTTCTGTTTCCACCGCCAAACCTTTCAGGGGAGAATTTGCAACAGTTTGGCACCATTTTTGAGAGAATTGGAGAATTTCAGATTTTTGCTGAAATTGTGACTCCGGGGCTTAGAAAAAATTTTTTTCGCACGTTTTGTCTTCGAGGGCTGATTTCATTTCCTATCATAAAAAGCCTTCTGTTTTCACCGCCAAACCTTTCAGGGGAGAATTTGCAACAGTTTGGCACCATTTTTGAGAGAATTGGAGAATTTCAGATTTTTGCTGAAATTGTGACCCCGGGGCTTAGAAATTTTTTCCCCACAGGTTTTGTCTTCAACGGCTGATTTCTTGGCGTATGACAAAAAGGCTTCTGTTTCCACCGCCAAACCTTTCAGGGGAGAATTTGCAACAGTTTGGCACCATTTTTGAGAGAATTGGAGAATTTCAGTTTTTTGCTGAAATTGTGACCCCGGGGCTTAGAAAATTTTTATTTCCACAGCTTTTGTCTTTGAGGGTTGATTTCATTTCCTACCATAAAAAGCCTTCTGTTTTCACCGCCAAACCTTTCAGGGGAGAATTTGCAACAGTTTGGCACCATTTTTGAGAGAATTGGAGAATTTCAGATTTTTGCTGAAATTGTGACCCCGGGGCTTAGAAAATTTTTATTTCCACAGCTTTTGTCTTTGAGGGTTGATTTCATTTCCTATGATAAATAGGCTTCTGTTTCCACCGCCAAACCTTTCAGGGGAGAATTTGCAACAGTTTGGCACCATTTTTGAGAGAATTGGAGAATTTCAGATTTTTGCTGAAATTGTGACCCCGGGGCTTAGAAAAAATTTTTTTCACACGTTTTGTCTTCGAGGGTTGATTTCATTTCCTATGATAAATAGGCTTCTGTTTCCACCGCCAAACCTTTCAGGGGAGAATTTGCAACAGTTTGGCACCATTTTTGAGAGAATTGGAGAATTTCAGATTTTTGCTGAAATTGTGATCTCGGGGGTTAGAAAATTTTTTCCCAACAGGTTTTGTCTTCGAGGGCTGATTTCTTGGAGTATGACAAAAAGGCTTCTGTTTCCACCGCCAAACCTTTCAGGGGAGAATTTGCAACAGTTTGGCACCATTTTTGAGAGAATTGGAGAATTTCAGATTTTTGCTGAAATTGTGATCCCGGGGCTTAGAAATTTTTTTTTTCACAGGATTGGCTTCAAGGGCTGATTTCATTTCCTATGATAAAAAGGCTTCTGTTTCCACCGCCAAACCTTTCAGGGGAGAATTTGCAACAGTTTGGCACCATTTTTGAGAGAATTGGAGAATTTCAGATTTTTGCTGAAATTGTGACCCCGGGGCTTAGAAAAAATTTTTTTCACACGTTTTGTCTTCGAGGGTTGATTTCATTTTCTATGATAAATAGGCTTCTGTTTCCACCGCCAAACCTTTCAGGGGAGAATTTGCAACAGTTTGGCACCATTTTTGAGAGAATTGGAGAATTTCAGATTTTTGCTGAAATTGTGATCTCGGGGGTTAGAAAATTTTTTCCCAACAGGTTTTGTCTTCGAGGGCTGATTTCTTGGAGTATGACAAAAAGGCTTCTGTTTCCACCGCCAAACCTTTCAGGGGAGAATTTGCAACAGTTTGGCACCATTTTTGAGAGAATTGGAGAATTTCAGATTTTTGCTGAAATTGTGACCCCGGGGCTTAGAATTTTTTTTCCCCACAGGTTTTGTCTTCAAGGGCTGATTTCTTGGCGTATGACAAAAAGGCTTCTGTTTCCACCGCCAAACCTTTCAGGGGAGAATTTGCAACAGTTTGGCACCATTTTTGAGAGAATTGGAGAATTTCAGATTTTTGCTGAAATTGTGACCCCGGGGGTTAGAATTTTTTTTCCCCAAAGGTTTTGTCTTCAAGGGCTGATTTCTTGGCGTATGACAAAAAGGCTTCTGTTTCCACCGCCAAACCTTTCAGGGGAGAATTTGCAACAGTTTGGCACCATTTTTGAGAGAATTGGAGAATTTCAGATTTTTGCTGAAATTGTGACCCCAGGGCTTAGAAATTTTTTTTTTCACAGGTTTTGTGTTCGAGGGCTGATTTCATATCCTATGATATAAAGGCTTCTGTTTCCACCGCCAAACCTTTCAGGGGAGAATTTGCAACAGTTTGGCACCATTTTTGAGAGAATTGGAGAATTTCAGATTTTTGCTGAAATTGTGACCCCGGGGCTTAGAAATTTTTTTTTTCACAGGTTTTGTCTTTGAGGGTTGATATCATTTCCTATGATAAATAGGCTTCTGTTTCCACCGCCAAACCTTTCAGGGGAGAATTTGCAACACTTTGGCACCATTTTTGAGAGTATTGGAGAATTTCAGATTTTTGCTGAAATTGTGACCCCGGGGCTTAGAAAATTTTTTATTTCCACAGCTTTTGTCTTTGAGGGTTGATTTCATTTCCTATGATAAAAAGGCTTCTGTTTCCACCGCCAAACCTTTCAGGGGAGAATTTGCAACAGTTTGGCACCATTTTTGAGAGAATTGGAGAATTTCAGATTTTTGCTGAAATTGTGACCCCGGGGCTTAGAAATTTTTTTCCCCACAGGTTTTGTCTTCAAGGGCTGATTTCTTGGCGTATGACAAAAAGGCTTCTGTTTCCACCGCCAAACCTTTCAGTGGAGAATTTGCAACAGTTTGGCACCATTTTTGAGAGAATTGGAGAATTTCAGATTTTTGCTGAAATTGTGACCCCGGGGCTTAGAAAATTTTTATTTCCACAGCTTTTGTCTTTGAGGGTTGATTTCATTTCCTATGATAAATAGGCTTCTGTTTCCACCGCCAAACCTTTCAGGGGAGAATTTGCAACAGTTTGGCACCATTTTTGAGAGAATTGGAGAATTTCAGATTTTTGCTGAAATTGTGACCCCGGGGCTTAGAAAAAAATTTTTTCACACGTTTTGTCTTCGAGGGTTGATTTCATTTCCTATGATAAATAGGCTTCTGTTTCCACCGCCAAACCTTTCAGGGGAGAATTTGCAACAGTTTGGCACCATTTTTGAGAGAATTGGAGAATTTCAGATTTTTGCTGAAATTGTGATCTCGGGGGTTAGAAAATTTTTTCCCAACAGGTTTTGTCTTCGAGGGCTGATTTCTTGGAGTATGACAAAAAGGCTTCTGTTTCCACCGCCAAACCTTTCAGGGGAGAATTTGCAACAGTTTGGCACCATTTTTGAGAGAATTGGAGAATTTCAGATTTTTGCTGAAATTGTGATCCCGGGGCTTAGAAATTTTTTTTTTCACAGGATTGGCTTCAAGGGCTGATTTCATTTCCTATGATAAAAAGGCTTCTGTTTCCACCGCCAAACCTTTCAGGGGAGAATTTGCAACAGTTTGGCACCATTTTTGAGAGAATTGGAGAATTTCAGATTTTTGCTGAAATTGTGTCCCAGGGGCTTAGAAATTTTTTTTTTCACAGGTTTTGTCTTTGAGGGTTGATATCATTTCCTATGATAAATAGGCTTCTGTTTCCACCGCCAAACCTTTCAGGGGAGAATTTGCAACAGTTTGGCACCATTTTTGAGAGTATTGGAGAATTTCAGATTTTTGCTGAAATTGTGACCCCGGGGCTTAGAAATTTTTTTTTCCACAGCTTTTGTCTTTGAGGGTTGATTTCATTTCCTATGATAAAAAGGCTTCTGTTTCCACCGCAAATCCTTTCAGGGGAGAATTTGCAACAGTTTGGCACCATTTTTGAGAGTATTGGAGAATTTCAGATTTTTGCTGAAATTGTGACCCCGGGGCTTAGAAAATTTTTTTTTCACACATTTTGTCTTCGAGGGCTGATTTCATTTCCTATCATAAAAAGCCTTCTGTTTTCACCGCCAAACCTTTCAGGGGAGAATTTGCAACAGTTTGGCACCATTTTTGAGAGAATTGGAGAATTTCAGATTTTTGCTGAAATTGTGATCTCGGGGGTTAGAAAATGTTTTCCCAACAGGTTTTGTCTTCGAGGGCTGATTTCTTGGAGTATGACAAAAAGGCTTCTGTTTCCACCGCCAAACCTTTCAGGGGAGAATTTGCAACAGTTTGGCACCATTTTTGAGAGAATTGGAGAATTTCAGATTTTTGCTGAAATTGTGACCCCGGGGGTTAGAAATTTTTTTTCCCACAGGTTTTGTCTTCAAGGGCTGATTTCTTGGCGTATGACAAAAAGGCTTCTGTTTCCACCGCCAAACCTTTCAGGGGAGAATTTGCAACAGTTTGGCACCATTTTTGAGAGAATTGGAGAATTTCAGATTTTTGCTGAAATTGTGATCCCGGGGCTTAGAAATTTTTTTTTTCACAGGATTGGCTTCAAGGGCTGATTTCATTTCCTATGATAAAAAGGCTTCTGTTTCCACCGCCAAACCTTTCAGGGGAGAATTTGCAACAGTTTGGCACCATTTTGAGAGAATTGGAGAATTTCAGATTTTTGCTGAAATTGTGACCCCGGGGGTTAGAAATTTTTTTTCCCACAGGTTTTGTCTTCGAGGGCTGATTTCTTGGAGTATGACAAAAAGGCTTCTGTTTCCACCGCCAAACCTTTCAGGGGAGAATTTGCAACAGTTTGGCACCATTTTTGAGAGAATTGGAGAATTTCCGATTTTTGCTGAAATTGTGATCCCGGGGCTTAGAAATTTTTTTTTTCACAGGATTGGCTTCAAGGGCTGATTTCATTTCCTATGATAAAAAGGCTTCTGTTTCCACCGCCAAACCTTTCAGGGGAGAATTTGCAACAGTTTGGCACCATTTTTGAGAGAATTGGAGAATTTCAGATTTTTGCTGAAATTGTGACCCCGGGGCTTAGAAAAAAATTTTTTTCACACGTTTTGTCTTCGAGGGTTGATTTCATTTCCTACGATAAATAGGCTTCTGTTTCCACCGCCAAACCTTTCAGGGGAGAATTTGCAACAGTTTGGCACCATTTTTGAGAGAATTGGAGAATTTCAGATTTTTGCTGAAATTGTGATCTCGGGGGTTAGAAAATTCTTTCCCAACAGGTTTTGTCTTCGAGGGCTGATTTCTTGGAGTATGACAAAAAGGCTTCTGTTTCCACCGCCAAACCTTTCAGGGGAGAATTTGCAACAGTTTGGCACCATTTTTGAGAGAATTGGAAAATTTCAGATTTTTTGCTGAAATTGTGATCCCGGGGCTTAGAAATTTTTTTTTCCCCACAGGTTTTGTCTTCAAGGGCTGATTTCTTGGCGTATGACAAAAAGGCTTCTGTTCCACCGCGAAACCTTTCAGTGGAGAATTTGCAACAGTTTGGCACCATTTTTGAGAGAATTGGAGAATTTCAGATTTTTGCTGAAATTGTGACCGCAGGGCTTAGAAATTTTTTTTTTCACAGGTTTTGTGTTCGAGGGCTGATTTCATTTCCTATGATAAAAAGGCTTCTGTTTCCACCGCCAAACCTTTCAGGGGAGAATTTGCAACAGTTTGGCACCATTTTTGAGAGAATTGGAGAATTTCAGATTTTTGCTGAAATTGTGACCCCGGGGCTTAGAAAAAAATTTTTTCACACGTTTTGTCTTCGAGGGTTGATTTCATTTCCTATGATAAATAGGCTTCTGTTTCCACCGCCAAACCTTTCAGGGGAGAATTTGCAACAGTTTGGCACCATTTTTGAGAGAATTGGAGAATTTCAGATTTTTGCTGAAATTGTGATCTCGGGGGTTAGAAAATTTTTTCCCAACAGGTTTTGTCTTCGAGGGCTGATTTCTTGGAGTATGACAAAAAGGCTTCTGTTTCCACCGCCAAACCTTTCAGGGGAGAATTTGCAACAGTTTGGCACCATTTTTGAGAGAATTGGAGAATTTCAGATTTTTGCTGAAATTGTGATCCCGGGGCTTAGAAATTTTTTTTTTCACAGGATTGGCTTCAAGGGCTGATTTTCATTTCCTATGATAAAAAGGCTTCTGTTTCCACCGCCAAACCTTTCAGTGGAGAATTTGCAACAGTTTGGCACCATTTTTGAGAGAATTGGAGAATTTCAGATTTTTGCTGAAATTGTGACCCCGGGGCTTAGAAAATTTTTTTCCCACAGGTTTTGTCTTCAAGGGCTGATTTCTTGGCGTATGACAAAAAGGCTTCTGTTTCCCACCGCCAAACCTTTCAGGGGAGAATTTGCAACAGTTTGGCACCATTTTTGAGAGAATTGGAGAATTTCAGATTTTTGCTGAAATTGTGACCCCGGGGCTTAGAATTTTTTTTTTCACAGGATTGGCTTCAAGGGCTGATTTCTTGGCGTATGACAAAAAGGCTTCTGTTTCCACCGCCAAACCTTTCAGGGGAGAATTTGCAACAGTTTGGCACCATTTTTGAGAGAATTGGAGAATTTCAGATTTTTGCTGAAATTGTGACCCCGGGGCTTAGAATTTTTTTTTTCACAGGTTTTGTCTTCGAGGCCTGATTTCTTGGCGTATGACAAAAAGGCTTCTGTTTCCACCGCCAAACCTTTCAGGGGAGAATTTGCAACAGTTTGGCACCATTTTTGAGAGAATTGGAGAATTTCAGATTTTTGCTGAAATTGTGACCCAGGGGCTTAGAAATTTTTTTTTTCACAGGTTTTGTCTTTGAGGGTTGATATCATTTTCCTATGATAAATAGGCTTCTGTTTCCACCGCCAAACCTTTCAGGGGAGAATTTGCAACAGTTTGGCACCATTTTTGAGAGTATTGGAGAATTTCAGATTTTTGCTGAAATTGTGACCCCGGGGCTTAGAAATTTTTTTTTCCACAGCTTTTGTCTTTGAGGGTTGATTTCATTTCCTATGATAAAAAGGCTTCTGTTTCCACCGCAAATCCTTTCAGGGGAGAATTTGCAACAGTTTGGCACCATTTTTGAGAGTATTGGAGAATTTCAGATTTTTGCTGAAATTGTGACCCCGGGGCTTAGAAAATTTTTTTTTCACACATTTTGTCTTCGAGGGCTGATTTCATTTCCTATCATAAAAAGCCTTCTGTTTTCACCGCCAAACCTTTCAGGGGAGAATTTGCAACAGTTTGGCACCATTTTTGAGAGAATTGGAGAATTTCAGATTTTTGCTGAAATTGTGATCTCGGGGGTTAGAAAATGTTTTCCCAACAGGTTTTGTCTTCGAGGGCTGATTTCTTGGAGTATGACAAAAAGGCTTCTGTTTCCACCGCCAAACCTTTCAGGGGAGAATTTGCAACAGTTTGGCACCATTTTTGAGAGAATTGGAGAATTTCAGATTTTTGCTGAAATTGTGACCCCGGGGGTTAGAAATTTTTTTTCCCACAGGTTTTGTCTTCAAGGGCTGATTTCTTGGCGTATGACAAAAAGGCTTCTGTTTCCACCGCCAAACCTTTCAGGGGAGAATTTGCAACAGTTTGGCACCATTTTTGAGAGAATTGGAGAATTTCAGATTTTTGCTGAAATTGTGACCCCGGGGCTTAGAATTTTTTTTTCCCACAGGTTTTGTCTTCAAGGGCTGATTTCTTGGCGTATGACAAAAAGGCTTCTGTTTCCACCGCCAAACCTTTCAGGGGAGAATTTGCAACAGTTTGGCACCATTTTTGAGAGAATTGGAGAATTTCAGATTTTTGCTGAAATTGTGACCCCAGGGCTTAGAAATTTTTTTTTTCACAGGTTTTGTGTTCGAGGGCTGATTTCATTTCCTATGATATAAAGGCTTCTGTTTCCACCGCCAAACCTTTCAGGGGAGAATTTGCAACAGTTTGGCACCATTTTTGAGAGAATTGGAGAATTTCAGATTTTTGCTGAAATTGTGACCCCGGGGCTTAGAAAAAATTTTTTTCACACGTTTTGTCTTCGAGGGTTGATTTCATTTCCTATGATAAATAGGCTTCTGTTTCCACCGCCAAACCTTTCAGGGGAGAATTTGCAACAGTTTGGCACCATTTTTGAGAGAATTGGAGAATTTCAGATTTTTGCTGAAATTGTGATCTCGGGGGTTAGAAAATTTTTTCCCAACAGGTTTTGTCTTCGAGGGCTGATTTCTTGGAGTATGACAAAAAGGCTTCTGTTTCCACCGCCAAACCTTTCAGGGGAGAATTTGCAACAGTTTGGCACCATTTTTGAGAGAATTGGAGAATTTCAGATTTTTGCTGAAATTGTGATCCCGGGGCTTAGAAATTTTTTTTTTCACAGGATTGGCTTCAAGGGCTGATTTCATTTCCTATGATAAAAAGGCTTCTGTTTCCACCGCCAAACCTTTCAGGGGAGAATTTGCAACAGTTTGGCACCATTTTTGAGAGAATTGGAGAATTTCAGATTTTTGCTGAAATTGTGACCCCGGGGCTTAGAAAAAATTTTTTTCACACGTTTTGTCTTCGAGGGTTGATTTCATTTCCTATGATAAATAGGCTTCTGTTTCCACCGCCAAACCTTTCAGGGGAGAATTTGCAACAGTTTGGCACCATTTTTGAGAGAATTGGAGAATTTCAGATTTTTGCTGAAATTGTGATCTCGGGGGTTAGAAAATTTTTTCCCAACAGGTTTTGTCTTCGAGGGCTGATTTCTTGGAGTATGACAAAAAGGCTTCTGTTTCCACCGCCAAACCTTTCAGGGGAGAATTTGCAACAGTTTGGCACCATTTTTGAGAGAATTGGAAAATTTCAGATTTTTGCTGAAATTGTGATCCCGGGGCTTAGAAATTTTTTTTCCCCACAGGTTTTGTCTTCAAGGGCTGATTTCTTGGCGTATGACAAAAAGGCTTCTGTTTCCACCGCCAAACCTTTCAATGGAGAATTTGCAACAGTTTGGCACCATTTTTGAGAGAATTGGAGAATTTCAGATTTTTGCTGAAATTGTGACCCCAGGGCTTAGAAATTTTTTTTTTCACAGGTTTTGTGTTCGAGGGCTGATTTCATTTCCTATGATAAAAAGGCTTCTGTTTCCACCGCCAAACCTTTCAGGGGAGAATTTGCAACAGTTTGGCACCATTTTTGAGAGAATTGGAGAATTTCAGATTTTTGCTGAAATTGTGACCCCGGGGCTTAGAAAAAAATTTTTTCACACGTTTTGTCTTCGAGGGTTGATTTCATTTCCTATGATAAATAGGCTTCTGTTTCCACCGCCAAACCTTTCAGGGGAGAATTTGCAACAGTTTGGCACCATTTTTGAGAGAATTGGAGAATTTCAGATTTTTGCTGAAATTGTGATCTCGGGGGTTAGAAAATTTTTTCCCAACAGGTTTTGTCTTCGAGGGCTGATTTCTTGGAGTATGACAAAAAGGCTTCTGTTTCCACCGCCAAACCTTTCAGGGGAGAATTTGCAACAGTTTGGCACCATTTTTGAGAGAATTGGAGAATTTCAGATTTTTGCTGAAATTGTGACCCCGGGGGTTAGAAATTTTTTTTCCCACAGGTTTTGTCTTCAAGGGCTGATTTCTTGGCGTATGACAAAAAGGCTTCTGTTTCCACCGCCAAACCTTTCAGGGGAGAATTTGCAACAGTTTGGCACCATTTTTGAGAGAATTGGAGAATTTCAGATTTTTGCTGAAATTGTGACCCCGGGGCTTAGAATTTTTTTTTTTCACAGGTTTTGTCTTCGAGGGCTGATTTCTTGGCGTATGACAAAAAGGCTTCTGTTTCCACCGCCAAACCTTTCAGGGGAGAATTTGCAACAGTTTGGCACCATTTTTGAGAGAATTGGAGAATTTCAGATTTTTGCTGAAATTGTGACCCAGGGGCTTAGAAATTTTTTTTTTCACAGGTTTTGTCTTTGAGGGTTGATATCATTTCCTATGATAAATAGGCTTCTGTTTCCACCGCCAAACCTTTCAGGGGAGAATTTGCAACAGTTTGGCACCATTTTTGAGAGTATTGGAGAATTTCAGATTTTTGCTGAAATTGTGACCCCGGGGCTTAGAATTTTTTTTTTCCACAGCTTTTGTCTTTGAGGGTTGATTTCATTTCCTATGATAAAAAGGCTTCTGTTTCCACCACAAATCCTTTCAGGGGAGAATTTGCAACAGTTTGGCACCATTTTTGAGAGTATTGGAGAATTTCAGATTTTTGCTGAAATTGTGACCCCGGGGCTTAGAAAATTTTTTTTTCACACATTTTGTCTTCGAGGGCTGATTTCATTTCCTATCATAAAAAGCCTTCTGTTTTCACCGCCAAACCTTTCAGGGGAGAATTTGCAACAGTTTGGCACCATTTTTGAGAGAATTGGAGAATTTCAGATTTTTGCTGAAATTGTGATCTCGGGGGTTAGAAAATGTTTTCCCAACAGGTTTTGTCTTCGAGGGCTGATTTCTTGGAGTATGACAAAAAGGCTTCTGTTTCCACCGCCAAACCTTTCAGGGGAGAATTTGCAACAGTTTGGCACCATTTTTGAGAGAATTGGAGAATTTCAGATTTTTGCTGAAATTGTGACCCCGGGGGTTAGAAATTTTTTTTCCCACAGGTTTTGTCTTCAAGGGCTGATTTCTTGGCGTATGACAAAAAGGCTTCTGTTTCCACCGCCAAACCTTTCAGGGGAGAATTTGCAACAGTTTGGCACCATTTTTGAGAGAATTGGAGAATTTCAGATTTTTGCTGAAATTGTGACCCCGGGGCTTAGAATTTTTTTTTCCCACAGGTTTTGTCTTCAAGGGCTGATTTCTTGGCGTATGACAAAAAGGCTTCTGTTTCCACCGCCAAACCTTTCAGGGGAGAATTTGCAACAGTTTGGCACCATTTTTGAGAGAATTGGAGAATTTCAGATTTTTGCTGAAATTGTGACCCCAGGGCTTAGAAATTTTTTTTTTCACAGGTTTTGTGTTCGAGGGCTGATTTCATTTCCTATGATATAAAGGCTTCTGTTTCCACCGCCAAACCTTTCAGGGGAGAATTTGCAACAGTTTGGCACCATTTTTGAGAGAACTGGAGAATTTCAGATTTTTGCTGAAATTGTGACCCCGGGGCTTAGAAAAATTTTTTTTCACACGTTTTGTCTTCGAGGGTTGATTTCATTTCCTATGATAAATAGGCTTCTGTTTCCACCGCCAAACCTTTCAGGGGAGAATTTGCAACAGTTTGGCACCATTTTTGACAGAATTGGAGAATTTCAGATTTTTGCTGAAATTGTGATCTCGGGGGTTAGAAAATTTTTTCCCAACAGGTTTTGTCTTCGAGGGCTGATTTCTTGGAGTATGACAAAAAGGCTTCTGTTTCCACCGCCAAACCTTTCAGGGGAGAATTTGCAACAGTTTGGCACCATTTTTGAGAGAATTGGAGAATTTCAGATTTTTGCTGAAATTGTGATCCCGGGGCTTAGAAATTTTTTTTTTCACAGGATTGGCTTCAAGGGCTGATTTCATTTCCTATGATAAAAAGGCTTCTGTTTCCACCGCCAAACCTTTCAGGGGAGAATTTGCAACAGTTTGGCACCATTTTTGAGAGAATTGGAGAATTTCAGATTTTTGCTGAAATTGTGACCCCGGGGCTTAGAATTTTTTTTCCCCACAGGTTTTGTCTTCAAGGGCTGATTTCTTGGCGTATGACAAAAAGGCTTCTGTTTCCACCGCCAAACCTTTCAGTGGAGAATTTGCAACAGTTTGGCACCATTTTTGAGAGAATTGGAGAATTTCAGATTTTTGCTGAAATTGTGACCCCGGGGGTTAGAATTTTTTTTCCCCACAGGTTTTGTCTTCAAGGGCTGATTTCTTGGCGTATGACAAAAAGGCTTCTGTTTCCACCGCCAAACCTTTCAGGGGAGAATTTGCAACAGTTTGGCACCATTTTTGAGAGAATTGGAGAATTTCAGATTTTTGCTGAAATTGTGACCCCAGGGCTTAGAAATTTTTTTTTTCACAGGTTTTGTGTTCGAGGGCTGATTACATTTCCTATGATATAAAGGCTTCTGTTTCCACCGCCAAACCTTTCAGGGGAGAATTTGCAACAGTTTGGCACCATTTTTGAGAGAATTGGAGAATTTCAGATTTTTGCTGAAATTGTGACCCCGGGGCTTAGAAATTTTTTTTTTCACAGGTTTTGTCTTTGAGGGTTGATATCATTTCCTATGATAAATAGGCTTCTGTTTCCACCGCCAAACCTTTCAGGGGAGAATTTGCAACACTTTGGCACCATTTTTGAGAGTATTGGAGAATTTCAGATTTTTGCTGAAATTGTGACCCCCGGGGCTTAGAATTTTTTTTTTCCACAGCTTTTGTCTTTGAGGGTTGATTTCATTTCCTATGACAAAAAGGCTTCTGTTTCCACCGCCAAACCTTTCAGGGGAGAATTTGCAACAGTTTGGCACCATTTTTGAGAGAATTGGAGAATTTCAGATTTTTGCTGAAATTGTGACCCCGGGGCTTAGAAATTTTTTTTTCCACAGGTTTTGTGTTCGAGGGCTGATTTCATTTCCTATGATATAAAGGCTTCTGTTTCCACCGCCAAACCTTTCAGGGGAGAATTTGCAACAGTTTGGCACCATTTTTGAGAGAATTGGAGAATTTCAGATTTTTGCTGAAATTGTGACCCCGGGGCTTAGAAATTTTTTTTTTCACAGGTTTTGTCTTTGAGGGTTGATATCATTTCCTATGATAAATAGGCTTCTGTTTCCACCGCCAAACCTCTCAGGGGAGAATTTGCAACACTTTGGCACCATTTTTGAGAGTATTGGAGAATTTCAGATTTTTGCTGAAATTGTGAACCCCGGGGCTTAGAAAATTTTTTTTCCACAGCTTTTGTCTTTGAGGGTTGATTTCATTTCCTATGATAAAAAGGCTTCTGTTTCCACCGCCAAACCTTTCAGGGGAGAATTTGCAACAGTTTGGCACCATTTTTGAGAGTATTGGAGAATTTCAGATTTTGCTGAAATTGTGACCCCGGGGCTTAGAAAATTTTTTTTCCACAGCTTTTGTCTTTGAGGGTTGATTTCATTTCCTATGATAAAAAGGCTTCTGTTTCCACCACCAAACCTTTCAGGGGAGAATTTGCAACAGTTTGGCACCATTTTTGAGAGAATTGGAGAATTTCAGATTTTTGCTGAAATTGTGATCTCGGGGGTTAGAAATTTTTTTCCCAACAGGTTTTGTCTTCGAGGGCTGATTTCTTGGAGTATGAGAAAAAAGGCTTCTGTTTCCATCGCCAAACCTTTCAGGCGAGAATTTGCAACAGTTTGGCACCATTTTTGAGAGAATTGGAGAATTTCAGATTTTTGCTGAAATTGTGACCCCGGGGCTTAGAATTTTTTTTTACCACAGGATTGGCTTCAAGGGCTGATTTCTTGGCGTATGACAAAAAGGCTTCTGTTTCCACCGCCAAACCTTTCAGGGGAGAATTTGCAACAGTTTGGCACCATTTTTGAGAGTATTGGAGAATTTCAGATTTTTGCTGAAATTGTGACCCCGGGGCTTAGAAAATTTTTTTTCCACAGCTTTTGTCTTCGAGGGCTGATTTCATTTCCTATCATAAAAAGCCTTCTGTTTTCACCGCCAAACCTTTCAGGGGAGAATTTGCAACAGTTTGGCACCATTTTTGAGAGAATTGGAGAATTTCAGATTTTTGCTGAAATTGTGACCCCGGGGCTTAGAAATTTTTTTCCCCACAGGTTTTGTCTTCAAGGGCTGATTTCTTGGCGTATGACAAAAAGGCTTCTGTTTCCACCGCCAAACCTTTCAGGGGAGAATTTGCAACAGTTTGGCACCATTTTTGAGAGAATTGGAGAATTTCAGATTTTTGCTGAAATTGTGACCCCGGGGCTTAGAAAATTTTTATTTCCACAGCTTTTGTCTTTGAGGGTTGATTTCATTTCCTATCATAAAAAGCCTTCTGTTTTCACCGCCAAACCTTTCAGGGGAGAATTTGCAACAGTTTGGCACCATTTTTGAGAGAATTGGAGAATTTCAGATTTTTGCTGAAATTGTGACCCCGGGGCTTAGAAAAAAAATTTTTCACACGTTTTGTCTTCGAGGGTTGATTTCATTTCCTATGATAAATAGGCTTCTGTTTCCACCGCCAAACCTTTCAGGGGAGAATTTGCAACAGTTTGGCACCATTTTTGAGAGAATTGGAGAATTTCAGATTTTTGCTGAAATTCTGATCTCGGGGGTTAGAAAATTTTTTCCCAACAGGTTTTGTCTTCGAGGGCTGATTTCTTGGAGTATGACAAAAAGGCTTCTGTTTCCACCGCCAAACCTTTCAGGGGAGAATTTGCAACAGTTTGGCACCATTTTTGAGAGAATTGGAGAATTTCAGATTTTTGCTGAAATTGTGACCCCGGGGCTTAGAAATTTTTTTTTGACAGGTTTTGTCTTTGAGGGTTGATATCATTTCCTATGATAAATAGGCTTCTGTTTCCACCGCCAAACCTTTCAGGGGAGAATTTGCAACAGTTTGGCACCATTTTTGAGAGTATTGGAGAATTTCAGATTTTTGCTGAAATTGTGACCCCGGGGCTTAGAAAATTTTTTTTCCACAGCTTTTGTCTTTGAGGGTTGATTTCATTTCCTATGATAAAAAGGCTTCTGTTTCCACCGCCAAACCTTTCAGGGGAGAATTTGCAACAGTTTGGCACCATTTTTGAGAGAATTGGAGAATTTCAGATTTTTGCTGAAATTGTGACTCCGGGGCTTAGAAAAAAATTTTTTCGCACGTTTTGTCTTCGAGGGCTGATTTCATTTCCTATCATAAAAAGCCTTCTGTTTTCACCGCCAAACCTTTCAGGGGAGAATTTGCAACAGTTTGGCACCATTTTTGAGAGAATTGGAGAATTTCAGATTTTTGCTGAAATTGTGACCCCGGGGCTTAGAATTTTTTTTTCCCACAGGTTTTGTCTTCAAGGGCTGATTTCTTGGCGTATGACAAAAAGGCTTCTGTTTCCACCGCCAAACCTTTCAGGGGATAATTTGCAACAGTTTGGCACCATTTTTGAGAGAATTGGAGAATTTCAGATTTTTGCTGAAATTGTGACCCCGGGGGTTAGAATTTTTTTTTCCCACAGGTTTTGTCTTCAAGGGCTGATTTCTTGGCGTATGACAAAAAGGCTCCTGTTTCCACCGCCAAACCTTTCAGGGGAGAATTTGCAACAGTTTGGCACCATTTTTGAGAGAATTGGAGAATTTCAGATTTTTGCTGAAATTGTGACCCCGGGGCTTAGAAATTTTTTTTTTCACAGGTTTTGTCTTTGAGGGTTGATTTCATTTCCTATGACAAAAAGGCTTCTGTTTCCACCGCCAAACCTTTCAGGGGAGAATTTGCAACAGTTTGGCACCATTTTTGAGAGAATTGGAGAATTTCAGATTTTTGCTGAAATTGTGATCTCGGGGGTTAGAAATTTTTTTCCCAACAGGTTTTGTATTCGAGGGCTGATTTCTTAGAGTATGAGAAAAAAGGCTTCTGTTTCCATCGCCAAACCTTTCAGGGGAGAATTTGCAACAGTTTGGCACCATTTTTCAGAGAATTGGAGAATTTCAGATTTTTGCTGAAATTGTGATCTCGGGGGTTAGAAATTTTTTTCCCAACAGGTTTTGTCTTCGAGGGCTGATTTCTTGGAGTATGAGAAAAAAGGCTTCTGTTTCCATCGCCAAACCTTTCAGGGGAGAATTTGCAACAGTTTGGCACCATTTTTGAGAGAATTGGAGAATTTCAGATTTTTGCTGAAATTGTGACCCCGGGGGCTTAGAATTTTTTTTTCCACAGGATTGGCTTCAAGGGCTGATTTCTTGGCGTATGACAAAAAGGCTTCTGTTTCCACCGCCAAACCTTTCAGGGGATAATTTGCAACAGTTTGGCACCATTTTTGAGAGAATTGGAGAATTTCAGATTTTTGCTGAAATTGTGACCCCGGGGCTTAGAATTTTTTTTTTCACAGGTTTTGTCTTCGAGGGCTGATTTCTTGGCGTATGACAAAAAGGCTTCTGTTTCCACCGCCAAACCTTTCAGGGGAGAATTTGCAACAGTTTGGCACCATTTTTGAGAGAATTGGAGAATTTCAGATTTTTGCTGAAATTGTGACCCCGGGGCTTAGAAATTTTTTTTTCACAGGTTTTGTCTTTGAGGGTTGATTTCATTTCCTATGATAAATAGGCTCCTGTTTCCACCGCCAAACCTTTCAGGGGAGAATTTGCAACAGTTTGGCACCATTTTTGAGAGTATTGGAGAATTTCAGATTTTTGCTGAAATTGTGGCCCCGGGGCTTAGAAAATTTTTTTTCCACAGCTTTTGTCTTTGAGGGTTGATTTCATTTCCTATGATAAAAAGGCTTCTGTTTCCACCACCAAACCTTTCAGGGGAGAATTTGCAACAGTTTGGCACCATTTTTGAGAGAATTGGAGAATTTCAGATTTTTGCTGAAATTGTGATCTCGGGGGTTAGAAATTTTTTTTCCCAACAGGTTTTGTCTTCGAGGGCTGATTTCTTGGAGTATGAGAAAAAAGGCTTCTGTTTCCATCGCCAAACCTTTCAGGGGAGAATTTGCAACAGTTTGGCACCATTTTTGAGAGAATTGGAGAATTTCAGATTTTTGCTGAAATTGTGACCCCGGGGCTTAGAAAATTTTTATTTCCACAGCTTTTGTCTTTGAGGGTTGATTTCATTTCCTATGATAAAAAGGCTTCTGTTTCCACCGCCAAACCTTTCAGGGGAGAATTTGCAACAGTTTGGCACCATTTTTGAGAGAATTGGAGAATTTCAGATTTTTGCTGAAATTGTGACCCCGGGGCTTAGAATTTTTTTTTCCCACAGGTTTTGTCTTCAAGGGCTGATTTCTTGGCGTATGACAAAAAGGCTTCTGTTTCCACCGCCAAACCTTTCAGGGGAGAATTTGCAACAGTTTGGCACCATTTTTGAGAGAATTGGAGAATTTCAGATTTTTGCTGAAATTGTGACCCCGGGGGTTAGAATTTTTTTTCCCCACAGGTTTTGTCTTCAAGGGCTGATTTCTTGGCGTATGACAAAAAGGCTTCTGTTTCCACCGCCAAACCTTTCAGGGGAGAATTTGCAACAGTTTGGCACCATTTTTGAGAGAATTGGAGAATTTCAGATTTTTGCTGAAATTGTGACCCCGGGGCTTAGAATTTTTTTTTTTCACAGGTTTTGTCTTTGAGGGTTGATATCATTTCCTATGATAAATAGGCTTCTGTTTCCACCGCCAAACCTTTCAGGGGAGAATTTGCAACACTTTGGCACCATTTTTGAGAGTATTGGAGAATTTCATATTTTTGCTGAAATTGTGACCCCGGGGCTTAGAAAATTTTTTTTCCACAGCTTTTGTCTTTGAGGGTTGATTTCATTTCCTATGATAAAAAGGCTTCTGTTTCCACCGCCAAACCTTTCAGGGGAGAATTTGCAACAGTTTGGCACCATTTTTGAGAGAATTGGAGAATTTCAGATTTTTGCTGAAATTGTGATCTCGGGGGTTAGAAATTTTTTTCCCAACAGGTTTTGTCTTCGAGGGCTGATTTCTTGGAGTATGAGAAAAAAGGCTTCTGTTTCCATCGCCAAACCTTTCAGGGAGAATTTGCAACAGTTTGGCACCATTTTTGAGAGAATTGGAGAATTTCAGATTTTTGCTGAAATTGTGATCTCGGGGGTTAGAAATTTTTTTTCCCAACAGGTTTTGTCTTCGAGGGCTGATTTCTTGGAGTATGAGAAAAAAGGCTTCTGTTTCCATCGCCAAACCTTTCAGGGGAGAATTTGCAACAGTTTGGCACCATTTTTGAGAGAATTGGAGAATTTCAGATTTTTGCTGAAATTGTGACCCCGGGGCTTAGAATTTTTTTTTTCACAGGATTGGCTTCAAGGGCTGATTTCTTGGCGTATGACAAAAAGGCTTCTGTTTCCACCGCCAAACCTTTCAGGGGATAATTTGCAACAGTTTGGCACCATTTTTGAGAGAATTGGAGAATTTCAGATTTTTGCTGAAATTGTGACCCCGGGGCTTAGAATTTTTTTTTTTCACAGGTTTTGTCTTCGAGGGCTGATTTCTTGGCGTATGACAAAAAGGGCTTCTGTTTCCACCGCCAAACCTTTCAGGGGAGAATTTGCAACAGTTTGGCACCATTTTTGAGAGAATTGGAGAATTTCAGATTTTTGCTGAAATTGTGACCCCGGGGCTTAGAAATTTTTTTTTCACAGGTTTTGTCTTTGAGGGTTGATATCATTTCCTATGATAAATAGGCTTCTGTTTCCACCGCCAAACCTTTCAGGGAGAATTTGCAACAGTTTGGCACCATTTTTGAGAGTATTGGAGAATTTCAGATTTTTGCTGAAATTGTGACCCCGGGGCTTAGAAAATTTTTTTTCCACAGCTTTTGTCTTTGAGGGTTGCTTTCATTTCCTATGATAAAAAGGCTTCTGTTTCCACCGCCAAACCTTTCAGGGGAGAATTTGCAACAGTTTGGCACCATTTTTGAGAGAATTGGAGAATTTCAGATTTTTGCTGAAATTGTGACCCCTGGGCTTAGAAATTTTTTTTCCCCACAGGTTTTTTCTTTGAGGGTTGATATCATTTCCTATGATAAATAGGCTTCTGTTTCCACCGCCAAACCTTTCAGGGGAGAATTTGCAACAGTTTGGCACCATTTTTGAGAGAATTGGAGAATTTCAGATTTTTGCTGAAATTGTGACTCCGGGGCTTAGAAAAAATTTTTTTTCGCACGTTTTGTCTTCGAGGGCTGATTTCATTTCCTATCATAAAAAGCCTTCTGTTTTCACCGCCAAACCTTTCAGGGGAGAATTTGCAACAGTTTGGCACCATTTTTGAGAGAATTGGAGAATTTCAGATTTTTGCTGAAATTGTGACCCCGGGGCTTAGAAATTTTTTTCCCCACAGGTTTTGTCTTCAAGGGCTGATTTCTTGGCGTATGACAAAAAGGCTTCTGTTTCCACCGCCAAACCTTTCAGGGGAGAATTTGCAACAGTTTGGCACCATTTTTGAGAGAATTGGAGAATTTCAGATTTTTGCTGAAATTGTGACCCCGGGGCTTAGAAAATTTTTATTTCCACAGCTTTTGTCTTTGAGGGTTGATTTCATTTCCTATGATAAATAGGCTTCTGTTTCCACCGCCAAACCTTTCAGGGGAGAATTTGCAACACTTTGGCACCATTTTTGAGAGTATTGGAGAATTTCAGATTTTTGCTGAAATTGTGACCCCGGGGCTTAGAAAATTTTTTTCCACAGCTTTTGTCTTTGAGGGTTGATTTCATTTCCTATGATAAAAAGGCTCCTGTTTCCACCGCCAAACCTTTCAGGGGAGAATTTGCAACAGTTTGGCACCATTTTTGAGAGTATTGGAGAATTTCAGATTTTGCTGAAATTGTGACCCCGGGGTTTAGAAAATTTTTTTTCCACAGCTTTTGTCTTTGAGGGTTGATTTCATTTCCTATGATAAAAGGCTTCTGTTTCCACCACCAAACCTTTCAGGGGAGAATTTGCAACAGTTTGGCACCATTTTTGAGAGAATTGGAGAATTTCAGATTTTTGCTGAAATTGTGATCTCGGGGGTTAGAAATTTTTTTCCCAACAGGTTTTGTCTTCGAGGGCTGATTTCTTGGAGTATGAGAAAAAAGGCTTCTGTTTCCATCGCCAAACCTTTCAGGGGATAATTTGCAACAGTTTGGCACCATTTTTGAGAGAATTGGAGAATTTCAGATTTTTGCTGAAATTGTGACCCCGGGGCTTAGAAAATTTTTTTTCCACAGCTTTTGTCTTTGAGGTATGATTTCATTTCCTATGATAAAAAGGCTTCTGTTTCCACCGCCAAACCTTTCAGGGGAGAATTTGCAACAGTTTGGCACCATTTTTGAGAGAATTGGAGAATTTCAGATTTTTGCTGAAATTGTGACCCCGGGGCTTAGAAATTTTTTTCCCCCACAGGTTTTGTCTTTGAGGGTTGATATCATTTCCTATGATAAATAGGCCTCTGTTTCCACCGCCAAACCTTTCAGGGGAGAATTTGCAACAGTTTGGCACCATTTTTGAGAGAATTGGAGAATTTCAGATTTTTGCTGAAATTGTGACTCCGGGGCTTAGAAAAAAAATTTTTCGCACGTTTTGTCTTTGAGGGTTGATATCATTTCCTATGATAAATAGGCTTCTGTTTCCACCGCCAAACCTTTCAGGGGAGAATTTGCAACAGTTTGGCACCATTTTTGAGAGTATTGGAGAATTTCAGATTTTTGCTGAAATTGTGACCCCGGGGCTTAGAAAATTTTTTTTTTCACACATTTTGTCTTCGAGGGCTGATTTCATTTCCTATCATAAAAAGCCTTCTGTTTTCACCGCCAAACCTTTCAGGGGAGAATTTGCAACAGTTTGGCACCATTTTTGAGAGAATTGGAGAATTTCAGATTTTTGCTGAAATTGTGATCTCGGGGGTTAGAAAATGTTTTCCCAACAGGTTTTGTCTTCGAGGGCTGATTTCTTGGAGTATGACAAAAAGGCTTCTGTTTCCACCGCCAAACCTTTCAGGGAGAATTTGCAACAGTTTGGCACCATTTTTGAGAGAATTGGAGAATTTCAGATTTTTGCTGAAATTGTGACCCCGGGGCTTAGAAATTTTTTTTTCCACAGCTTTTGTCTTCGAGGGTTGATTTCATTTCCTATGATAAATAGGCCTCTGTTTCCACCGCCAAACCTTTCAGGGGAGAATTTGCAACAGTTTGGCACCATTTTTTGAGAGAATTGGAGAATTTCAGATTTTTGCTGAAATTGTGACCCCGGGGGCTTAGAAATTTTTTTCCCCACAGGGTTTTGTCTTCAAGGGCTGATTTCTTGGCGTATGACAAAAAGGCTTCTGTTTCCACCGCCAAACCTTTCAGGGGAGAATTTGCAACAGTTTGGCACCATTTTTGAGAGAATTGTAGAATGTCAGATTTTTGCTGAAATTGTGACCCCGGGGCTTAGAAAAAAAATTTTTCACACGTTTTGTCTTCGAGGGTTGATTTCATTTCCTATGATAAATAGGCTTCTGTTTCCACCGCCAAACCTTTCAGGGGAGAATTTGCAACAGTTTGGCACCATTTTTGAGAGAATTGGAGAATTTCAGATTTTTGCTGAAATTGTGATCTCGGGGGTTAGAAAATTTTTTCCCAACAGGTTTTGTCTTCGGCTGATTTCTTGGAGTATGACAAAAAGGCTTCTGTTTCCACCGCCAAACCTTTCAGGGGAGAATTTGCAACAGTTTGGCACCATTTTTGAGAGAATTGGAGAATTTCAGATTTTTGCTGAAATTGTGACCCTGGGGCTTAGAATTTTTTTTTTTCACAGGTTTTGTCTTTGAGGGTTGATATCATTTCCTATGATAAATAGGCTTCTGTTTCCACCGCCAAACCTTTCAGGGGAGAATTTGCAACACTTTGGCACCATTTTTGAGAGTATTGGAGAATTTCATATTTTTGCTGAAATTGTGACCCCGGGGCTTAGAATTTTTTTTTCCCACAGGTTTTGTCTTCAAGGGCTGATTTCTTGGCGTATGACAAAAAGGCTTCTGTTTCCACCGCCAAACCTTTCAGGGGAGAATTTGCAACAGTTTGGCACCATTTTTGAGAGAATTGGAGAATTTCAGATTTTTGCTGAAATTGTGACCCCGGGGGTTAGAATTTTTTTTCCCCACAGGTTTTGTCTTCAAGGGCTGATTTCTTGGCGTATGACAAAAAGGCTTCTGTTTCCACCGCCAAACCTTTCAGGGGAGAATTTGCAACAGTTTGGCACCATTTTTGAGAGAATTGGAGAATTTCAGATTTTTGCTGAAATTGTGACCCCGGGGCTTAGAATTTTTTTTTTTCACAGGTTTTGTCTTTGAGGGTTGATATCATTTCCTATGATAAATAGGCTTCTGTTTCCACCGCCAAACCTTTCAGGGGAGAATTTGCAACACTTTGGCACCATTTTTGAGAGTATTGGAGAATTTCATATTTTTGCTGAAATTGTGACCCCCGGGGCTTAGAAAATTTTTTTTCCACAGCTTTTGTCTTTGAGGGTTGATTTCATTTCCTATGATAAAAAGGCTTCTGTTTCCACCGCCAAACCTTTCAGGGGAGAATTTGCAACAGTTTGGCACCATTTTTGAGAGAATTGGAGAATTTCAGATTTTTGCTGAAATTGTGATCTCGGGGGTTAGAAATTTTTTTCCCAACAGGTTTTGTCTTCGAGGGCTGATTTCTTGGAGTATGAGAAAAAAGGCTTCTGTTTCCATCGCCAAACCTTTCAGGGGAGAATTTGCAACAGTTTGGCACCATTTTTGAGAGAATTGGAGAATTTCAGATTTTTGCTGAAATTGTGATCTCGGGGGTTAGAAATTTTTTTCCCAACAGGTTTTGTCTTCGAGGGCTGATTTCTTGGAGTATGAGAAAAAAGGCTTCTGTTTCCATCGCCAAACCTTTCAGGGGAGAATTTGCAACAGTTTGGCACCATTTTTGAGAGAATTGGAGAATTTCAGATTTTTGCTGAAATTGTGACCCCGGGGCTTAGAATTTTTTTTTTCACAGGATTGGCTTCAAGGGCTGATTTCTTGGCGTATGACAAAAAGGCTTCTGTTTCCACCGCCAAACCTTTCAGGGGATAATTTGCAACAGTTTGGCACCATTTTTGAGAGAATTGGAGAATTTCAGATTTTTGCTGAAATTGTGACCCCGGGGCTTAGAATTTTTTTTTTTCACAGGTTTTGTCTTCGAGGGCTGATTTCTTGGCGTATGACAAAAAGGCTTCTGTTTCCACCGCCAAACCTTTCAGGGGAGAATTTGCAACAGTTTGGCACCATTTTTGAGAGAATTGGAGAATTTCAGATTTTTGCTGAAATTGTGACCCCGGGGCTTAGAAATTTTTTTTTCACAGGTTTTGTCTTTGAGGGTTGATATCATTTCCTATGATAAATAGGCTTCTGTTTCCACCGCCAAACCTTTCAGGGGAGAATTTGCAACAGTTTGGCACCATTTTTGAGAGTATTGGAGAATTTCAGATTTTTGCTGAAATTGTGACCCCGGGGCTTAGAAAATTTTTTTTTCCACAGCTTTTGTCTTTGAGGGTTGATTTCATTTCCTATGATAAAAAGGCTTCTGTTTCCACCGCCAAACCTTTCAGGGGAGAATTTGCAACAGTTTGGCACCATTTTTGAGAGAATTGGAGAATTTCAGATTTTTGCTGAAATTGTGACCCCGGGGCTTAGAAATTTTTTTCCCCCACAGGTTTTGTCTTTGAGGGTTGATATCATTTCCTATGATAAATAGGCCTCTGTTTCCACCGCCAAACCTTTCAGGGGAGAATTTGCAACAGTTTGGCACCATTTTTGAGAGAATTGGAGAATTTCAGATTTTTGCTGAAATTGTGACTCCGGGGCTTAGAAAAAAAATTTTTCGCACGTTTTGTCTTTGAGGGTTGATATCATTTCCTATGATAAATAGGCTTCTGTTTCCACCGCCAAACCTTTCAGGGGAGAATTTGCAACAGTTTGGCACCATTTTTGAGAGTATTGGAGAATTTCAGATTTTTGCTGAAATTGTGACCCCGGGGCTTAGAAAATTTTTTTTCCACACATTTTGTCTTCGAGGGCTGATTTCATTTCCTATCATAAAAAGCCTTCTGTTTTCACCGCCAAACCTTTCAGGGGAGAATTTGCAACAGTTTGGCACCATTTTTGAGAGAATTGGAGAATTTCAGATTTTTGCTGAAATTGTGATCTCGGGGGTTAGAAAATGTTTTCCCAACAGGTTTTGTCTTCGAGGGCTGATTTCTTGGAGTATGACAAAAAGGCTTCTGTTTCCACCGCCAAACCTTTCAGGGGAGAATTTGCAACAGTTTGGCACCATTTTTGAGAGAATTGGAGAATTTCAGATTTTTGCTGAAATTGTGACCCCGGGGGTTAGAAATTTTTTTTCCCACAGGTTTTGTCTTCAAGGGCTGATTTCTTGGCGTATGACAAAAAGGCTTCTGTTTCCACCGCCAAACCTTTCAGGGGAGAATTTGCAACAGTTTGGCACCATTTTTGAGAGAATTGGAGAATTTCAGATTTTTGCTGAAATTGTGACCCCAGGGCTTAGAAATTTTTTTTTTCACAGGTTTTGTGTTCGAGGGCTGATTTCATTTCCTATGATATAAAGGCTTCTGTTTCCACCGCCAAACCTTTCAGGGGAGAATTTGCAACAGTTTGGCACCATTTTTGAGAGAATTGGAGAATGTCAGATTTTTGCTGAAATTGTGACCCCGGGGCTTAGAAAAAAATTTTTTCACACGTTTTGTCTTCGAGGGTTGATTTCATTTCCTATGATAAATAGGCTTCTGTTTCCACCGCCAAACCTTTCAGGGGAGAATTTGCAACAGTTTGGCACCATTTTTGAGAGAATTGGAGAATTTCAGATTTTTGCTGAAATTGTGATCTCGGGGGTTAGAAAATTTTTTCCCAACAGGTTTTGTCTTCGAGGGCTGATTTCTTGGAGTATGACAAAAAGGCTTCTGTTTCCACCGCCAAACCTTTCAGGGGAGAATTTGCAACAGTTTGGCACCATTTTTGAGAGAATTGGAGAATTTCAGATTTTTGCTGAAATTGTGATCCCGGGGCTTAGAAATTTTTTTTTTCACAGGATTGGCTTCAAGGGCTGATTTCATTTCCTATGATAAAAAGGCTTCTGTTTCCACCGCCAAACCTTTCAGGGGAGAATTTGCAACAGTTTGGCACCATTTTTGAGAGAATTGGAGAATTTCAGATTTTTGCTGAAATTGTGACCCCGGGGCTTAGAATTTTTTTTCCCCACAGGTTTTGTCTTCAAGGGCTGATTTCTTGGCGTATGACAAAAAGGCTTCTGTTTCCACCGCCAAACCTTTCAGGGGAGAATTTGCAACAGTTTGGCACCATTTTTGAGAGAATTGGAGAATTTCAGATTTTTACTGAAATTGTGACCCCGGGGGTTAGAATTTTTTTTTCCCACAGGTTTTGTCTTCAAGGGCTGATTTCTTGGCGTATGACAAAAAGGCTTCTGTTTCCACCGCCAAACCTTTCAGGGGAGAATTTGCAACAGTTTGGCACCATTTTTGAGAGAATTGGAGAATTTCAGATTTTTGCTGAAATTGTGACCCCAGGGCTTAGAAATTTTTTTTTTCACAGGTTTTGTGTTCGAGGGCTGATTTCATTTCCTATGATATAAAGGCTTCTGTTTCCACCGCCAAACCTTTCAGGGGAGAATTTGCAACAGTTTGGCACCATTTTTGAGAGAATTGGAGAATTTCAGATTTTTGCTGAAATTGTGACCCCGGGGCTTAGAAATTTTTTTTTTCACAGGTTTTGTCTTTGAGGGTTGATATCATTTCCTATGATAAATAGGCTTCTGTTTCCACCGCCAAACCTTTCAGGGGAGAATTTGCAACACTTTGGCACCATTTTTGAGAGTATTGGAGAATTTCAGATTTTTGCTGAAATTGTGACCCCCGGGGCTTAGAATTTTTTTTTTCCACAGCTTTTGTCTTTGAGGGTTGATTTCATTTCCTATGATAAAAAGGCTTCTGTTTCCACCGCCAAACCTTTCAGGGGAGAATTTGCAACAGTTTGGCACCATTTTTGAGAGAATTGGAGAATTTCAGATTTTTGCTGAAATTGTGACCCCGGGGCTTAGAAATTTTTTTCCCCCACAGGTTTTGTCTTCAAGGGCTGATTTCTTGGCGTATGACAAAAAGGCTTCTGTTTCCACCGCCAAACCTTTCAGGGGAGAATTTGCAACAGTTTGGCACCATTTTTGAGAGAATTGGAGAATTTCAGATTTTTGCTGAAATTGTGACCCCGGGGCTTAGAAATTTTTTTTTTCACAGGTTTTCTCTTCGAGGGCTGATTTCTTGGCGTATGACAAAAAGGCTTCTGTTTCCACCGCCAAACCTTTCAGGGGAGAATTTGCAACACTTTGGCACCATTTTTGAGAGAATTGGAGAATTTCAGATTTTTGCTGAAATTGTGACGCCGGGGCTTAGAAATTTTTTTTCCACAGCTTTTGTCTTTGAGGGTTGATATCATTTCCTATGATAAATAGGCTTCTGTTTCCACCGCCAAACCTTTCAGGGGAGAATTTGCAACACTTTGGCACCATTTTTGAAAGTATTGGAGAATTTCAGATTTTTGCTGAAATTGTGACCCCCGGGGCTTAGAAAATTTTTTTTCCACAGCTTTTGTCTTTGAGGGTTGATTTCATTTCCTATGATAAAAAGGCTTCTGTTTCCACCGCCAAACCTTTCAGGGGAGAATTTGCAACAGTTTGGCACCATTTTTGAGAGTATTGGAGAATTTCAGATTTTGCTGAAATTGTGACCCCGGGGCTTAGAAAATTTTTTTTCCACAGCTTTTGTCTTTGAGGGTTGATTTCATTTCCTATGATAAAAAGGCTTCTGTTTCCACCACCAAACCTTTCAGGGGAGAATTTGCAACAGTTTGGCACCATTTTTGAGAGAATTGGAGAATTTCAGATTTTTGCTGAAATTGTGATCTCGGGGGTTAGAAATTTTTTTCCCAACAGGTTTTGTCTTCGAGGGCTGATTTCTTGGAGTATGAGAAAAAAGGCTTCTGTTTCCATCGCCAAACCTTTCAGGGGAGAATTTGCAACAGTTTGGCACCATTTTTGAGAGAATTGGAGAATTTCAGATTTTTGCTGAAATTGTGACCCCGGGGCTTAGAATTTTTTTTTTCACAGGTTTTCTCTTCGAGGGCTGATTTCTTGGCGTATGACAAAAAGGCTTCTGTTTCCACCGCCAAACCTTTCAGGGGAGAATTTGCAACAGTTTGGCACCATTTTTGAGAGAATTGGAGAATTTCAGATTTTTGCTGAAATTGTGACCCCGGGGCTTAGAAATTTTTTTTTCACAGGTTTTGTCTTTGAGGGTTGATATCATTTCCTATGATAAATAGGCTTCTGTTTCCACCGCCAAACCTTTCAGGGGAGAATTTGCAACAGTTTGGCACCATTTTTGAGAGTATTGGAGAATTTCAGATTTTTGCTGAAATTGTGACCCCGGGGCTTAGAAAATTTTTTTTCCACAGCTTTTGTCTTTGAGGGTTGATTTCATTTCCTATGATAAAAAGGCTTCTGTTTCCACCGCCAAACCTTTCAGGGGAGAATTTGCAACAGTTTGGCACCATTTTTGAGAGAATTGGAGAATTTCAGATTTTTGCTGAAATTGTGACCCCGGGGCTTAGAAATTTTTTTTCCCCACAGGTTTTGTCTTTGAGGGTTGATATCATTTCCTATGATAAATAGGCTTCTGTTTCCACCGCCAAACCTTTCAGGGGAGAATTTGCAACAGTTTGGCACCATTTTTGAGAGAATTGGAGAATTTCAGATTTTTGCTGAAATTGTGACTCCGGGGCGTAGAAAAAAATTTTTTCGCACGTTTTGTCTTCGAGGGCTGATTTCATTTCCTATCATAAAAAGCCTTCTGTTTTCACCGCCAAACCTTTCAGGGGAGAATTTGCAACAGTTTGGCACCATTTTTGAGAGAATTGGAGAATTTCAGATTTTTGCTGAAATTGTGACCCCGGGGCTTAGAAATTTTTTCCCCCACAGGTTTTGTCTTCAAGGGCTGATTTCTTGGCGTATGACAAAAAGGCTTCTGTTTCCACCGCCAAACCTTTCAGGGGAGAATTTGCAACAGTTTGGCACCATTTTTGAGAGAATTGGAGAATTTCAGATTTTTGCTGAAATTGTGACCCCGGGGCTTAGAAAATTTTTATTTCCACAGCTTTTGTCTTTGAGGGTTGATTTCATTTCCTATCATAAAAAGCCTTCTGTTTTCACCGCCAAACCTTTCAGGGGAGAATTTGCAACAGTTTGGCACCATTTTTGAGAGAATTGGAGAATTTCAGATTTTTGCTGAAATTGTGACCCCGGGGCTTAGAAATTTTTTTCCCCACAGGTTTTCTCTTCAAGGGCTGATTTCTTGGCGTATGACAAAAAGGCTTCTGTTTCCACCGCCAAACCTTTCAGGGGAGAATTTGCAACAGTTTGGCACCATTTTTGAGAGAATTGGAGAATTTCAGATTTTTGCTGAAATTGTGACCCCGGGGCTTAGAAAATTTTTATTTCCACAGCTTTTGTCTTTGAGGGTTGATTTCATTTCCTATGATAAATAGGCTTCTGTTTCCACCGCCAAACCTTTCAGGGGAGAATTTGCAACAGTTTGGCACCATTTTTGAGAGTATTGGAGAATTTCAGATTTTTGCTGAAATTGTGACCCCGGGGCTTAGAAAAAAATTTTTTCACACGTTTTGTCTTCGAGGGTTGATTTCATTTCCTATGATAAATAGGCTTCTGTTTCCACCGCCAAACCTTTCAGGGGAGAATTTGCAACAGTTTGGCACCATTTTTGAGAGAATTGGAGAATTTCAGATTTTTGCTGAAATTGTGATCTCGGGGGTTAGAAAATTTTTTCCCAACAGGTTTTGTCTTCGAGGGCTGATTTCTTGGAGTATGTCAAAAAGGCTTCTGTTTCCACCGCCAAACCTTTCAGGGGAGAATTTGCAACAGTTTGGCACCATTTTTGAGAGAATTGGAGAATTTCAGATTTTTGCTGAAATTGTGATCCCGGGGCTTAGAAATTTTTTTTTTCACAGGATTGGCTTCAAGGGCTGATTTCATTTCCTATGATAAAAAGGCTTCTGTTTCCACCGCCAAACCTTTCAGGGGAGAATTTGCAACAGTTTGGCACCATTTTTGAGAGAATTGGAGAATTTCAGATTTTTGCTGAAATTGTGACCCCGGGGCTTAGAATTTTTTTTCCCCACAGGTTTTGTCTTCAAGGGCTGATTTCTTGGCGTATGACAAAAAGGCTTCTGTTTCCACCGCCAAACCTTTCAGGGGAGAATTTGCAACAGTTTGGCACCATTTTTGAGAGAATTGGAGAATTTCAGATTTTTGCTGAAATTGTGACCCCGGGGGTTAGAATTTTTTTTTCCCACAGGTTTTGTCTTCAAGGGCTGATTTCTTGGCGTATGACAAAAAGGCTTCTGTTTCCACCGCCAAACCTTTCAGGGGAGAATTTGCAACAGTTTGGCACCATTTTTGAGAGAATTGGAGAATTTCAGATTTTTGCTGAAATTGTGACCCCGGGGCTTAGAAATTTTTTTTTTCACAGGTTTTGTCTTTGAGGGTTGATATCATTTCCTATGATAAATAGGCTTCTGTTTCCACCGCCAAACCTTTCAGGGGAGAATTTGCAACACTTTGGCACCATTTTTGAGAGTATTGGAGAATTTCAGATTTTTGCTGAAATTGTGACCCCCGGGGCTTAGAAAATTTTTTTTCCACAGCTTTTGTCTTTGAGGGTTGATTTCATTTCCTATCATAAAAAGCCTTCTGTTTTCACTGCCAAACCTTTCAGGGGAGAATTTGCAACAGTTTGGCACCATTTTTGAGAGAATTGGAGAATTTCAGATTTTTGCTGAAATTGTGACCCCGGGGGTTAGAAATTTTTTTCCCCACAGGTTTTGTCTTCAAGGGCTGATTTCTTGGCGTATGACAAAAAGGCTTCTGTTTCCACCGCCAAACCTTTCAGGGGAGAATTTGCAACAGTTTGGCACCATTTTTGAGAGAATTGGAGAATTTCAGATTTTTGCTGAAATTGTGACCCCGGGGCTTAGAAATTTTTTTTTTCACAGGTTTTGTGTTCGAGGGCTGATTTCATTTCCTATGATATAAAGGCTTCTGTTTCCACCGCCAAACCTTTCAGGGGAGAATTTGCAACAGTTTGGCACCATTTTTGAGAGAATTGGAGAATTTCAGATTTTTGCTGAAATTGTGACCCCGGGGCTTAGAAATTTTTTTTTTCACAGGTTTTGTCTTTGAGGGTTGATATCATTTCCTATGATAAATAGGCTTCTGTTTCCACCGCCAAACGTTTCAGGGGAGAATTTGCAACAGTTTGGCACCATTTTTGAGAGAATTGGAGAATTTCAGATTTTTGCTGAAATTGTGATCTCGGGGGTTAGAAATTTTTTTTCCCAACAGGTTTTGTCTTCGAGGGCTGATTTCTTGGAGTATGAGAAAAAAGGCTTCTGTTTCCATCACCAAACCTTTCAGGGGAGAATTTGCAACAGTTTGGCACCATTTTTGAGAGAATTGGAGAATTTCAGATTTTTGCTGAAATTGTGACCCCGGGGCTTAGAATTTTTTTTTTCACAGGTTTTGTCTTCGAGGGCTGATTTCTTGGCGTATGACAAAAAGGCTTCTGTTTCCACCGCCAAACCTTTCAGGGGAGAATTTGCAACAGTTTGGCACCATTTTTGAGAGAACTGGAGAATTTCAGATTTTTGCTGAAATTGTGACCCCGGGGCTTAGAAATTTTTTTTTCACAGGTTTTGTCTTTGAGGGTTGATATCATTTCCTATGATAAATAGGCTTCTGTTTCCACCGCCAAACCTTTCAGGGGAGAATTTGCAACAGTTTGGCACCATTTTTGAGAGAATTGGAGAATTTCAGATTTTTGCTGAAATTGTGACCCCGGGGCTTAGAAATTTTTTTTTTCCACAGCTTTTGTCTTTGAGGGTTGATTTCATTTCCTATGATAAAAAGGCTTCTGTTTCCACCGCCAAACCTTTCAGGGGAGAATTTGCAACAGTTTGGCACCATTTTTGAGAGAATTGGAGAATTTCAGATTTTTGCTGAAATTGTGACCCCGGGGCTTAGAATTTTTTTTTCACAGGTTTTGTCTTCGAGGGCTGATTTCTTGGCGTATGACAAAAAGGCTTCTGTTCCACCGCCAAACCTTTCAGGGGAGAATTTGCAACAGTTTGGCACCATTTTTGAGAGAATTGGAGAATTTCAGATTTTTGCTGAAATTGTGACCCCGGGGCTTAGAAAATTTTTTTTTTCACAGGTTTTGTCTTTGAGGGTTGATATCATTTCCTATGATAAATAGGCTTCTGTTTCCACCGCCAAACCTTTCAGGGGAGAATTTGCAACAGTTTGGCACCATTTTTGAGAGTATTGGAGAATTTCAGATTTTTGCTGAAATTGTGACCCCGGGGCTTAGAAAATTTTTTTTTCCACAGCTTTTGTCTTTGAGGGTTGATTTCATTTCCTATGATAAAAAGGCTTCTGTTTCCACCGCCAAACCCTTCAGGGGAGAATTTGCAACAGTTTGGCACCATTTTTGAGAGAATTGGAGAATTTCAGATTTTTGCTGAAATTGTGACCCCGGGGCTTAGAAAATTTTTTTTCCACAGCTTTTGTCTTTGAGGGTTGATTTCATTTCCTATGATAAAAAGGCTTCTGTTTCCACCGCCAAACCTTTCAGGGGAGAATTTGCAACAGTTTGGCACCATTTTTGAGAGAATTGGAGAATTTCAGATTTTTGCTGAAATTGTGATCTCGGGGTTTAGAAATTTTTTTCCCAACAGGTTTTGTCTTCGAGGGCTGATTTCTTGGAGTATGAGAAAAAAGGCTTCTGTTTCCACCGTCAAACCTTTCAGGGGAGAATTTGCAACAGTTTTGCACCATTTTTGAGAGAATTGGAGAATTTCAGATTTTTGCTGAAATTGTGACCCCGGGGCTTAGAAATTTTTTTTTTCACAGGTTTTGTCTTTGAGGGTTGATATCATTTCCTATGATAAATAGGCTTCTGTTTCCACCGCCAAACCTTTCAGGGGAGAATTTGCAACAGTTTGGCACCATTTTTGAGAGTATTGGAGAATTTCAGATTTTTGCTGAAATTGTGACCCCGGGGCTTAGAAAAATTTTTTTTCACACGTTTTGTCTTCGAGGGTTGATTTCATTTCCTATGATAAATAGGCTTCTGTTTCCACCGCCAAACCTTTCAGGGGAGAATTTGCAACAGTTTGGCACCATTTTTGAGAGAATTGGAGAATTTCAGATTTTTGCTGAAATTGTGACCCCGGGGCTTAGAAAAAAATTTTTCCACAGCTTTTGTCTTTGAGGGTTGATTTCATTTCCTATGATAAAAAGGCTTCTGTTTCCACCGCCAAACCTTTCAGGGGAGAATTTGCAACAGTTTGGCACCATTTTTGAGAGAATTGGAGAATTTCAGATTTTTGCTGAAATTGTGACCCCGGGGCTTAGAAATTTTTTTTTTCACACATTTTGTCTTCGAGGGCTGATTTCATTTCCTATCATAAAAAGCCTTCTGTTTTCACCGCCAAACCTTTCAGGGGAGAATTTGCAACAGTTTGGCACCATTTTTGAGAGAATTGGAGAATTTCAGATTTTGCTGAAATTGTGATCTCGGGGTTTAGAAATTTTTTTCCCAACAGGTTTTGTCTTCGAGGGCTGATTTCTTCGAGTATGAGAAAAAAGGCTTCTGTTTCCACCGCCAAACCTTTCAGGGGAGAATTTGCAACAGTTTGGCACCATTTTTGAGAGAATTGGAGAATTTCAGATTTTTGCTGAAATTGTGACCCCGGGGCTTAGAAAGTTTTTTTTTTCACAGGTTTTGTCTTTGAGGGTTGATATCATTTCCTATGATAAATAGGCTTCTGTTTCCACCGCCAATCCTTTCAGGGGAGAATTTGCAACAGTTTGGCACCATTTTTGAGAGTATTGGAGAATTTCAGATTTTTGCTGAAATTGTGACCCCGGGGCTTAGAATTTTTTTTTCCCACAGGTTTTGTCTTCAAGGGCTGATTTCTTGGCGTATGACAAAAAGGCTTCTGTTTCCACCGCCAAACCTTTCAGGGGAGAATTTGCAACAGTTTGGCACCATTTTTGAGAGAATTGGAGAATTTCAGATTTTTGCTGAAATTGTGACCCCGGGGCTTAGAAAATTTTTATTTCCACAGCTTTTGTCTTTGAGGGTTGATTTCATTTCCTATGATAAATAGGCTTCTGTTTCCACCGCCAAACCTTTCAGGGGAGAATTTGCAACAGTTTGGCACCATTTTTGAGAGAATTGGAGAATTTCAGATTTTTGCTGAAATTGTGACCCCGGGGCTTAGAAATTTTTTTTTTTCACACGTTTTGTCTTCGAGGGTTGATTTCATTTCCTATGATAAATAGGCTTCTGTTTCCACCGCCAAACCTTTCAGGGGAGAATTTGCAACAGTTTGGCACCATTTTTGAGAGAATTGGAGAATTTCAGATTTCTGCTGAAATTGTGACCCCGGGGTTTAGAAATTTTTTTTTCCACAGGTTTTGTCTTCGAGGGCTGATTTCTTGGCGTATGACAAAAAGGCTTCTGTTTCCACCGCCAAACCTTTCAGGGGAGAATTTGCAACAGTTTGGCACCATTTTTGAGAGAATTGGAGAATTTCAGATTTTTGCTGAAATTGTGACCCCGGGGCTTAGAAATTTTTTTTTTCACAGGTTTTGTCTTTGAGGGTTGATATAATTTCCTATGATAAATAGGCTTCTGTTTCCACCGCCAATCCTTTCAGGGGAGAATTTGCAACAGTTTGGCACCATTTTTGAGAGAATTGGAGAATTTCAGATTTTTGCTGAAATTGTGACCCCGGGGCTTAGAAAAATTTTTTTCCACAGCTTTTGTCTTTGAGGGTTGATTTCATTTCCTATGATAAATAGGCTTCTGTTTCCACCGCCAAACCTTTCAGGGGAGAATTTGCAACAGTTTGGCACCATTTTTGAGAGAATTGGAGAATTTCAGATTTTTGCTGAAATTGTGATCTCGGGGCTTAGAAAAATTTTTTTTCACACGTTTTGTCTTCGAGGGTTGATTTCATTTCCAATCATAAAAAGCCTTCTGTTTCCACCGCCAAACCTTTCAGGGGAGAATTTGCAACAGTGTGGCACCATTTTTGAGAGAATTGGAGAATTTCAGATTTTTGCTGAAATTGTGATCTCGGGGGTTAGAAATTTTTTTCCCAACAGGTTTTGTCTTCAAGGGCTGATTTCTTTGAGTGTGACAAAAAGGCTTCTGTTTCCACCACCAAACCTTTCAGGGGAGAATTTGCAACAGTTTTGCACCATTTTTGAGAGAATTGGAGAATTTCAGATTTTTGCTGAAATTGTGACCCCGGGGCTTAGAAATTTTTTTTTTCACAGGTTTTGTCTTCGAGGGCTGATTTCATTTCCTATGATAAAAAGGCTTCTGTTTCCACCGCCAAACCTTTCAGGGGAGAATTTGCAACAGTTTGTCACCATTTTTGAGAGAGTTGGAGAATTTCAGATTTTTGCTGAAATTGTGATCTCGGGGCTTAGAAAATTTTTTTTTCACACGTTTTGTCTTCGAGGGTTGATTTCATTTCCTATCATAAAAAGCCTTCTGTTTCCACCGCCAAACCTTTCAGGGGAGAATTTGCAACAGTTTGGCACCATTTTTGAGAGAATTGGAGAATTTCAGATTTTTGCTGAAATTGTGACCCCGGGGCTTAGAAATTTTTTTCCCAACAGGTTTTGTCTTCAAGGGCTGAATTCATTTCCTATGATAAAAAGGCTTCTGTTTCCACCGCCAAACCTTTCAGGGGAGAATTTGCAACAGTTTGGCACCATTTTTGAGAGAATTGGAGAATTTCAGATTTTTGCTGAAATTGTGACCCCGGGGCTTAGAAATTTTTTTTTTTCACAGGTTTTGTCTTCGAGGGCTGATTTCTTGGCGTATGACAAAAAGGCTTCTGTTTCCACCGCCAAACCTTTCAGGGGAGAATTTGCAACAGTTTGGCACCATTTTTGAGAGAATTGGAGAATTTCAGATTTTTGCTGAAATTGTGACCCCGGGGCTTAGAAAAAATTTTTTTCACAGGTTTTGTGTTCGAGGGCAGATTTCATTTCCTATGATAAAAAGGCTTCTGTTTCCACCGCCAAACCTTTCAGGGGAGAATTTGCAACAGTTTGTCACCATTTTTGAGAGAATTGGAGAATTTCAGATTTTCGCTGAAATTGTGACCCCGGGGCTTAGAAATTTTTTTTTTCACAGGTTTTGTCTTTGAGGGTTGATATAATTTCCTATGATAAATAGGCTTCTGTTTCCACCGCCAATCCTTTCAGGGGAGAATTTGCAACAGTTTGGCACCATTTTTGAGAGTATTGGAGAATTTCAGATTTTTGCTGAAATTGTGACCCCGGGGCTTAGAAAAAAATTTTTCCACAGCTTTTGTCTTTGAGGGTTAATTTCATTTCCTATGATAAATAGGCTTCTGTTTCCACCGCCAAACCTTTCAGGGGAGAATTTGCAACAGTTTTGCACCATTTTTGAGAGAATTGGAGAATTTCAGATTTTTGCTGAAATTGTGATCTCGGGGCTTAGAAATTTTTTTTTTCACACGTTTTGTCTTCGAGGGTTGATTTCATTTCCTATCATAAAAAGGCTTCTGTTTCCACCGCCAAACCTTTCAGGGGAGAATTTGCAACAGTTTGGCACCATTTTTGAGAGAATTGGAGAATTTCAGATTTTTGCTGAAATTGTGATCTCGGGGGTTAGAAATTTTTTTCCCAACAGGTTTTGTCTTCAAGGGCTGATTTCTTGGAGTGTGACAAAAAGGCTTCTGTTTCCACCACCAAACCTTTCAGGGGAGAATTTGCAACAGTTTTGCACCATTTTTGAGAGAATTGGAGAATTTCAGATTTTTGCTGAAATTGTGACCCCGGGGCTTAGAAATTTTTTTTTTCACAGGTTTTGTCTTCGAGGGCTGATTTCATTTCCTATGATAAAAAGGCTTCTGTTTCCACCGCCAAACCTTTCAGGGGAGAATTTGCAACAGTTTGGCACCATTTTTGAGAGAATTGGAGAATTTCAGATTTTTGCTGAAATTGTGACCCCCGGGGCTTAGAATTTTTTTTTTCCACAGCTTTTGTCTTCGAGGGTTGATTTCATTTCCGATGATAAATAGGCTTCTGTTTCCACCGCCAAACCTTTCAGGGGAGAATTTGCAACAGTTTGGCACCATTTTTGAGAGAATTGGAGAATTTCAGATTTTTGCTGAAATTGTGATCTCGGGGCTTAGAAAATTTTTTTTTCACACGTTTTGTCTTCGAGGGTTGATTTCATTTCCAATCATAAAAAGCCTTCTGTTTCCACCGCCAAACCTTTCAGGGGAGAATTTGCAACAGTGTGGCACCATTTTTGAGAGAATTGGAGAATTTCAGATTTTTGCTGAAATTGTGATCTCGGGGGTTAGAAATTTTTTTCCCAACAGGTTTTGTCTTCAAGGGCTGATTTCTTTGAGTGTGACAAAAAGGCTTCTGTTTCCACCACCAAACCTTTCAGGGGAGAATTTGCAACAGTTTTGCACCATTTTTGAGAGAATTGGAGAATTTCAGATTTTTGCTGAAATTGTGACCCCGGGGCTTAGAAATTTTTTTTTTCACAGGTTTTGTCTTCGAGGGCTGATTTCATTTCCTATGATAAAAAGGCTTCTGTTTCCACCGCCAAACCTTTCAGGGGAGAATTTGCAACAGTTTGTCACCATTTTTGAGAGAGTTGGAGAATTTCAGATTTTTGCTGAAATTGTGATCTCGGGGCTTAGAAAATTTTTTTTTCACACGTTTTGTCTTCGAGGGTTGATTTCATTTCCTATCATAAAAAGCCTTCTGTTTCCACCGCCAAACCTTTCAGGGGAGAATTTGCAACAGTTTGGCACCATTTTTGAGAGAATTGGAGAATTTCAGATTTTTGCTGAAATTGTGACCCCGGGGCTTAGAAATTTTTTTCCCAACAGGTTTTGTCTTCAAGGGCTGAATTCATTTCCTATGATAAAAAGGCTTCTGTTTCCACCGCCAAACCTTTCAGGGGAGAATTTGCAACAGTTTGGCACCATTTTTGAGAGAATTGGAGAATTTCAGATTTTTGCTGAAATTGTGACCCCGGGGCTTAGAAATTTTTTTTTTCACAGGTTTTGTCTTCGAGGGCTGATTTCTTGGCGTATGACAAAAAGGCTTCTGTTTCCACCGCCAAACCTTTCAGGGGAGAATTTGCAACAGTTTGGCACCATTTTTGAGAGAATTGGAGAATTTCAGATTTTTGCTGAAATTGTGACCCCGGGGCTTAGAAAAATTTTTTTTCACAGGTTTTGTGTTCGAGGGCAGATTTCATTTCCTATGATAAAAAGGCTTCTGTTTCCACCGCCAAACCTTTCACGGGAGAATTTGCAACAGTTTGGCACCATTTTTGAGAGAATTGGAGAATTTCAGATTTTTGCTGAAATTGTGACCCCGGGGCTTAGAAATTTTTTTTTTCACAGGTTTTGTCTTTGAGGGTTGATATAATTTCCTATGATAAATAGGCTTCTGTTTCCACCGCCAATCCTTTCAGGGGAGAATTTGCAACAGTTTGGCACCATTTTTGAGAGTATTGGAGAATTTCAGATTTTTGCTGAAATTGTGACCCCGGGGCTTAGAAAAAAATTTTTCCACAGCTTTTGTCTTTGAGGGTTAATTTCATTTCCTATGATAAATAGGCTTCTGTTTCCACCGCCAAACCTTTCAGGGGAGAATTTGCAACAGTTTTGCACCATTTTTGAGAGAATTGGAGAATTTCAGATTTTTGCTGAAATTGTGATCTCGGGGCTTAGAAATTTTTTTTTTCACACGTTTTGTCTTCGAGGGTTGATTTCATTTCCTATCATAAAAAGCCTTCTGTTTCCACCGCCAAACCTTTCAGGGGAGAATTTGCAACAGTTTGGCACCATTTTTGAGAGAATTGGAGAATTTCAGATTTTTGCTGAAATTGTGATCTCGGGGGTTAGAAATTTTTTTCCCAACAGGTTTTGTCTTCAAGGGCTGATTTCTTGGAGTGTGACAAAAAGGCTTCTGTTTCCACCACCAAACCTTTCAGGGGAGAATTTGCAACAGTTTTGCACCATTTTTGAGAGAATTGGAGAATTTCAGATTTTTGCTGAAATTGTGACCCCGGGGCTTAGAAATTTTTTTTTTCACAGGTTTTGTCTTCGAGGGCTGATTTCATTTCCTATGATAAAAAGGCTTCTGTTTCCACCGCCAAACCTTTCAGGGGAGAATTTGCAACAGTTTGGCACCATTTTTGAGAGAATTGGAGAATTTCAGATTTTTGCTGAAATTGTGACCCCGGGGCTTAGAAATTTTTTTTTTCACAGGTTTTGTCTTTGAGGGTTGATATCATTTCCTATGATAAATAGGCTTCTGTATCCACCGCCAATCCTTTCAGGGGAGAATTTGCAACAGTTTGGCACCATTTTTGAGAGAATTGGAGAATTTCAGATTTTTGCTGAAATTGTGACCCCGGGGCTTAGAAAAAAATTTTTTCACAGGTTTTGTGTTCGAGGGCAGATTTCATTTCCTATGATAAAAAGGCTTCTGTTTTCACCGCCAATCCTTTCAGGGGAGAATTTGCAACAGTTTGGCACCATTTTTGAGAGAATTGGAGAATTTCAGATTTTTGCTGAAATTGTGACCCCGGGGCTTAGAAAAATTTTTTTTCACACATTTTGTCTTCGAGGGCTGATTTCATTTCCTATCATAAAAAGCCTTCTGTTTTCACCGCCAAACCTTTCAGGGGAGAATTTGCAACAGTTTGGCACCATTTTTGAGAGAATTGGAGAATTTCAGATTTTTGCTGAAATTGTGATCTCGGGGGTTAGAAATTTTTTTCCCAACAGGTTTTGTCTTCGAGGGCTGATTTCTTCGAGTGTGACAAGAAGGCTTCTGTTTCCACCGCCAAACCTTTCAGGGGAGAATTTGCAACAGTTTGGCACCATTTTTGAGAGAATTGGAGAATTTCAGATTTTTGCTGAAATTGTGACCCCGGGGCTTAGAAATTTTTTTTTTCACAGGATTGGCTTCAAGGGCTGAGTTCTTGGCGTATGACAAAAAGGCTTCTGTTTCCACCGCCAGACCTTTCAGGGGAGAATTTGCAACAGTTTGGCACCATTTTTGAGAGAATTGGAGAATTTCAGATTTTTGCTGAAATTGTGACCCCGGGGCTTAGAAATTTTTTTTTTCACAGGTTTTGTCTTCGAGGGCTGATTTCATTTCCTATGATAAAAAGGCTTCTGTTTCCACCGCCAAACCTTTCAGGGGAGAATTTGCAACAGTTTGGCACCATTTTTGAGAGAATTGGAGAATTTCAGATTTTTGCTGAAATTGTGACCCCGGGGCTTAGAAATTTTTTTTTTCACAGGATTGGCTTCAAGGGCTGATTTCTTGGCGTATGACAAAGAGGCTTCTGTTTCCACCGCCAGACCTTTCAGGGGATAATTTGCAACAGTTTGGCACCATTTTTGAGAGAATTGGAGAATTTCAGATTTTTGCTGAAATTGTGACCCCGGGGCTTAGAAAAAAATTTTTTCACAGGTTTTGTGTTCGAGGGCAGATTTCATTTCCTATGATAAAAAGGCTTCTGTTTCCACCGCCAAACCTTTCAGGGGAGAATTTGCAACAGTTTGGCACCATTTTTGAGAGAATTGGAGAATTTCAGATTTTTGCTGAAATTGTGACCCCGGGGCTTAGAAAAATTTTTTTTCACACATTTTGTCTTCGAGGGCTGATTTCATTTCCTATCATAAAAAGCCTTCTGTTTTCACCGTCAAACCTTTCAGGGGAGAATTTGCAACAGTTTGGCACCATTTTTGAGAGAATTGGAGAATTTCAGATTTTTGCTGAATTGTGATCTCGGGGGTTAGAAATTTTTTTCCCAACAGGTTTTGTCTTCGAGGGCTGATTTCTTCGAGTGTGACAAAAAGGCTTCTGTTTCCACCGCCAAACCTTTCAGGGGAGAATTTGCAACAGTTTGGCACCATTTTTGAGAGAATTGGAGAATTTCAGATTTTTGCTGAAATTGTGACCCCGGGGCTTAGAAATTTTTTTTTCCACAGCTTTTGTCTTCAAGGGCTGATTTCTTGGAGTGTGACAAAAAGGCTTCTGTTTCCACCGCCAAACCTTTCAGGGGAGAATTTGCAACAGTTTGGCACCATTTTTGAGAGAATTGGAGAATTTCATTTTTTGCTGAAATTGTGACCCCGGGGCTTAGAAAATTTTTTTTTCACAGGTTTTGTGTTCGAGGGCAGATTTCATTTCCTATGATAAAAAGGCTTCTGTTTCCACCGCCAAACCTTTCAGGGGAGAATTTGCAACAGTTTGGCACCATTTTTGAGAGAATTGGAGAATTTCAGATTTTTGCTGAAATTGTGACCACGGGGCTTAGAAATTTTTTTTTTCACAGGTTTTGTGTTCGAGGGCTGATTTCATTTCCTATGATAAAAAGGCTTCTGTTTCCACCGCCAAACCTTTCAGGGGAGAATTTGCAACAGTTTGGCACCATTTTTGAGAGAATTGGAGAATTTCAGATTTTTGCTGAAATTGTGATCTCGGGGCTTAGGAATTTTTTATTTTTTCACACGTTTTGTCTTCGAGGGTTGATTTCATTTCCTATGATAAATAGGCTTCTGTTTCCACCGCCAAACCTTTCAGGGGAGAATTTGCAACAGTTTGGCACCATTTTTGAGAGAATTGGAGAATTTCAGATTTTTGCTGAAATTGTGATCTCGGGGGTTAGAAATTTTTTTTTTCACACGTTTTGTCTTCGAGGGTTGATTTCATTTCCTATCATAAAAAGGCTTCTGTTTCCACCGCCAAAACCTTTCAGGAGAGAATTTGCAACAGTTTGGCACCATTTTTGAGAGAATTGGAGAATTTCAGATTTTTGCTGAAATTGTGATCTCGGGGGTTAGAAATTTTTTTCCCAACAGGTTTTGTCTTCAAGGGCTGATTTCTTGGAGTGTGACAAAAAGGCTTCTGTTTCCACCACCAAACCTTTCAGGGGAGAATTTGCAACAGTTTTGCACCATTTTTGAGAGAATTGGAGAATTTCAGATTTTTGCTGAAATTGTGACCCCGGGCTTAGAAATTTTTTTTTTCACAGGTTTTGTCTTCGAGGGCTGATTTCATTTCCTATGATAAAAAGGCTTCTGTTTCCACCGCCAAACCTTTCAGGGAGAATTTGCAACAGTTTGGCACCATTTTTGAGAGAATTGGAGAATTTCAGATTTTTGCTGAAATTGTGACCCCGGGGCTTAGAAATTTTTTTTTTCACAGGTTTTGTCTTTGAGGGTTGATATCATTTCCTATGATAAATAGGCTTCTGTTTCCACCGCCAATCCTTTCAGGGGAGAATTTGCAACAGTTTGGCACCATTTTTGAGAGAATTGGAGAATTTCAGATTTTTGCTGAAATTGTGACCCCGGGGCTTAGAAAAAATTTTTTCACAGGTTTTGTGTTCGAGGGCAGATTTCATTTCCTATGATAAAAAGCTTCTGTTTCCACCGCCAAACCTTTCAGGGGAGAATTTGCAACAGTTTGGCACCATTTTTGAGAGAATTGGAGAATTTCAGATTTTTGCTGAAATTGTGACCCCCGGGGCTTAGAATTTTTTTTTCCACAGCTTTTGTCTTCGAGGGTTGATTTCATTTCCGATGATAAATAGGCTTCTGTTTCCACCGCCAAACCTTTCAGGGGAGAATTTGCAACAGTTTGGCACCATTTTTGAGAGAATTGGAGAATTTCAGATTTTGCTGAAATTGTGATCTCGGGGCTTAGAAAATTTTTTTTTCACACGTTTTGTCTTCGAGGGTTGATTTCATTTCCAATCATAAAAAGCCTTCTGTTTCCACCGCCAAACCTTTCAGGGGAGAATTTGCAACAGTGTGGCACCATTTTTGAGAGAATTGGAGAATTTCAGATTTTTGCTGAAATTGTGATCTCGGGGGTTAGAAATTTTTTTCCCCAACAGGTTTTGTCTTCAAGGGCTGATTTCTTTGAGTGTGACAAAAAGGCTTCTGTTTCCACCACCAAACCTTTCAGGGGAGAATTTGCAACAGTTTTGCACCATTTTTGAGAGAATTGGAGAATTTCAGATTTTTGCTGAAATTGTGACCCCGGGGCTTAGAAATTTTTTTTTTCACAGGTTTTGTCTTCGAGGGCTGATTTCATTTCCTATGATAAAAAGGCTTCTGTTTCCACCGCCAAACCTTTCAGGGGAGAATTTGCAACAGTTTGTCACCATTTTTGAGAGAGTTGGAGAATTTCAGATTTTTGCTGAAATTGTGATCTCGGGGCTTAGAAAATTTTTTTTTCACACGTTTTGTCTTCGAGGGTTGATTTCATTTCCTATCATAAAAAGCCTTCTGTTTCCACCGCCAAACCTTTCAGGGGAGAATTTGCAACAGTTTGGCACCATTTTTGAGAGAATTGGAAGAATTTCAGATTTTTGCTGAAATTGTGACCCCGGGGCTTAGAAATTTTTTTTCCCAACAGGTTTTGTCTTCAAGGGCTGAATTCATTTCCTATGATAAAAAGGCTTCTGTTTCCACCGCCAAACCTTTCAGGGGAGAATTTGCAACAGTTTGGCACCATTTTTGAGAGAATTGGAGAATTTCAGATTTTTGCTGAAATTGTGACCCCGGGGCTTAGAAATTTTTTTTTTCACAGGTTTTGTCTTCGAGGGCTGATTTCTTGGCGTATGACAAAAAGGCTTCTGTTTCCACCGCCAAACCTTTCAGGGGAGAATTTGCAACAGTTTGGCACCATTTTTGAGAGAATTGGAGAATTTCAGATTTTTGCTGAAATTGTGACCCCGGGGCTTAGAAAAATTTTTTTTCACAGGTTTTGTGTTCGAGGGCAGATTTCATTTCCTATGATAAAAAGGCTTCTGTTTCCACCGCCAAACCTTTCAGGGGAGAATTTGCAACAGTTTGGCACCATTTTTGAGAGAATTGGAGAATTTCAGATTTTTGCTGAAATTGTGACCCCGGGGCTTAGAAATTTTTTTTTCACAGGTTTTGTCTTTGAGGGTTGATATAATTTCCTATGATAAATAGGCTTCTGTTTCCACCGCCAATCCTTTCAGGGGAGAATTTGCAACAGTTTGGCACCATTTTGAGAGTATTGGAGAATTTCAGATTTTTGCTGAAATTGTGACCCCGGGGCTTAGAAAAAAATTTTTCCACAGCTTTTGTCTTTGAGGGTTAATTTCATTTCCTATGATAAATAGGCTTCTGTTTCCACCGCCAAACCTTTCAGGGGAGAATTTGCACAGTTTTGCACCATTTTTGAGAGAATTGGAGAATTTCAGATTTTTGCTGAAATTGTGATCTCGGGGCTTAGAAATTTTTTTTTTCACACGTTTTGTCTTCGAGGGTTGATTTCATTTCCTATCATAAAAAGCCTTCTGTTTCCACCGCCAAACCTTTCAGGGGAGAATTTGCAACAGTTTGGCACCATTTTTGAGAGAATTGGAGAATTTCAGATTTTTGCTGAAATTGTGATCTCGGGGGTTAGAAATTTTTTTCCCAACAGGTTTTGTCTTCAAGGGCTGATTTCTTGGAGTGTGACAAAAGGCTTCTGTTTCCACCACCAAACCTTTCAGGGGAGAATTTGCAACAGTTTGCACCATTTTTGAGAGAATTGGAGAATTTCAGATTTTTGCTGAAATTGTGACCCCGGGGCTTAGAAATTTTTTTTTTCACAGGTTTTGTCTTCGAGGGCTGATTTCATTTCCTATGATAAAAAGGCTTCTGTTTCCACCGCCAAACCTTTCAGGGGAGAATTT
>NW_028149411.1:0-62572 GCF_964270895.1 Podarcis filfolensis
CTCCCTTAGAATGAGTGTGCCAAGATTTTGGTGGATAGCAAGTGCCGTAGGTAGCAGCAGCAGAAGCAGCAGCGAAACGCACTTGTCACAGATCAGAATATTTTACCTAATTGGAATCTATGGGGTGACATGTCGATTCCAGTGTGGAAAAGCAAAGAAGGCATTTTGAGGATGAAGCTGCTGGGGGGGGGGGAAAGATAAGGTAGAAAAGGCATTTATCCTGCAATATTCTTTCTCATACAGTTTAGTGGCCTTAATTTCATGGGTAAAGTAACCCTCCAGGACTATATTGAAAGTTGTCCAGGTTTTCTGCAGCATTAGCACATCGAAACACATTATATACTCGCAAAATGACTCACCCCCTACTTTCTTGGCCCAACCTGCTATGACTCTTTCAGGTTGCGGTGACAGAGTTGTCAGAAGAGGCCCTATTCTGTGTCATCACATTTCTGTAGGATTGGTGGAAGGTTATTGGGGACAAACTAGTGATTCTAGATCTCTCTCTTCTGCCCCTCTAGATTAATGGCTCCTCCAGCTTCAAATAAAATGGCGGTCAAAATGATATTCTGTGACTGGAGGACATTTAGGTGAGTATCCCTTGCTTGGCTAGGGAGGAAATTTCTATTGTGTTCCGTCTGCAACTCATTGTGCTAAGACTCTTTCAGGTTGCGGTGATTGAGATGTCGGAAGAGGCCCTATTCCGTGTCACCACAATGAGGCTCACCTGCAGGTAGGAGAAGACTTCTTCTTTTCTTCCAGCTCTTCTTTCCTTCACATTCCACCACTCAGTTGTCTTTTTTCAAGACAATGTTTTTTCTATTGGTCTCTCCTTTTTCCCATTTTCTTTTCTGCTGGTGTCTTCACAGGTCTCTCCAAAGATCCTGCAACACTCAAATGAAGCCAGCTCTTCCAGCAGAGTCCCGGAAGTCATGGTGGTAAGAAAGCTTTAAAAAAATAAATAAAAATAAATCTCATTTTCTGTTCCGTCTGCAACTCATTGTGCTAAGATTCTTTCAGGTTGCAGTGACAGAATTGTCAGAGGAGGCCCTATTCTGTGTCACCACAATGAGGCTCACCTGCAGGTAGGAGAAGACGTCCTCTTTTCTTCCAGCTCTCTTTTCCTTCAGGCTTCGCAGAGTTCAGTGTATCTGAAGTGAGAGTCACCTGCATTTGGACTGTGCTGCTTTAGGTAAGTTCACATTGCACCACTCAGTTGTCTGTTTTCAAAACAATGTCTTTTGTATTGGTCTCTCCTTTTCCTCCTTTTCTTTTCTGCTGGTCTCTTCACAGGTCTCCCCAAAGAGCTCTTCTTAACCTCTTAAGGTTTTCTTTTTCCTGAGAGAACATTCACAGAATGTTCTCTCAGGTTTTGCTTTTCCCCTTGTTGCATTGCTCAAAAAAAAAAAGCAAAAGACACTGGTGGTTGGCGCTCCTGGTTGCCAGGACGGGGTTCAAACCCCTGCGGTGTCCATGCTTACTTCCAATGCAACTGCTAACTCTCTCTATTTCTCTCTATCCCTACCTGTCTCTCTATCCCTCTCTATCCCACACTGCCCAAATAACAATTGGCTCTCTTTTTCTTAAGCCCAAGTATTAGCATGGGAGGGTGATGACTTCAGTGACTGAGCTTGATTTTTAACTCCACCATTGCACCAAAGGACCATTTCAAGCACCACCTTCCTGGCAATGTGCTCTTGCTCAGAAGATGCTCACTTGGTGTATCACTGGTTGTGTGTCTAGGTCGGCTGGATCAGGTGGCTGCTTCCCCTCCTAGCATTCCCAGTCACTGGTGTGAGAAGACTCTCTATGGATCTGGTCTGCCTGCATTCCAGACACTACTGGAGGAGCAATTCTCCCTGCAAAGGTAACAGACAAGGTGGCCTTATGGGGAAAACATGCTGTGGAGCTTGCTACGTAGGGTGGTGTTTTTGTTTTTTAACAATTCATGATCAATAGCTTCCCAATCTTCTGTCAGTAAATGGTGGATCATGAACATAGCTGTCAACTTTCCCCCTTTCTTGCGAGGAAACCTATTCGGAATAAGGAAATTTCCCTTTAAAAAAGGGAAGCGTTGACAGCTATGATCATGAAGCAAGGAGAATTGGGAGGAGACCTGGGCAAGGTGTGAGGCAGATGCAGATGCAACTTTGATTACAGGTGTTCAGGCAACTTAGAAAGTTCAGTGTCTAGGTTTGCTTGCTTTCAAATTGGTAGATGCAACAAAACCATTGTCCAAGGCAGCCTCTGTTTCAAGGCCAGAATTGATTTGCATTCCCATAACAGTTACTCTCTTTCTATTTTTGCAGATCATGGTGCAAGACTGTAGGTTTTTCCCCTTGCAAAGTTAAGCAACAGTGACACAATTATTTAAGGTAGGCAAATCTGATAGATAAAAATGGAGCAGCCAGAAATACTTTTGAAATCTCAAGGCTTGTTTGTTCTGTTGTTAAAAATAGTTCCTAACTGTTTCTTGTTCAGGAAATCAGGGGGTTTTTTTGGGGGGGGGGCAAGATTGCTATTGTACGGAGCATGGTGTGACATAAAACCAGCACATTTTTGGTGCTTTGCTTCTCTTCTGAAAGCTCAACAACTTCACAACCTTTTCTAGATGAAAAGGACTGCATAAAACCATTGTGGAGATGTGGGAGTAGGCTCCCATAATCGTTGCTATCTCCTTCAAATACAGTAAATGTCTAAGCACAGTCAATGGAAATAGTAATGGATGGGAAAGTATTAGAAATCAAGAAAAAGTATTTTACTGTGAACAGCAAAGGATGGAGGGAAAATAAGCAGCTTGAAAGATGGGTGTAAAGTCAGCTTTTAAATTTGTGTTAAATTTGAATTAATTTGTTGTTAATTTGTGTTAAATTTGGAAAACTAATAAAAAAACTAATAAAAACTGTTGGGGATTGTAGGGAAAGACCTGCCAAAAAAGTTGAAAAACATCATGTATGTGACAATGGCCGCGAGAGTTCTGGTAGCACAAGGATGGAAGACTGAAGAAACCCCAACTAAAGAATCATGGCAAGAAAAATTGATGGACTATGCAGAACTGGCAAAACTGACATATAAGCTACGGGACAAGGATAACTGTGACTTTAAGGATGAATGGGAACCCTTTACAAAGTATCTGAAGACACAACAAAGCGAACTGGACTCCTTGGCAGGTTTTGAATAAACATTCACAAACTTTTTATTGATAATAATCAGCTAAATAGTTTGAGGATCTATACAACTTTGTAACATGCAGAAAACAGCAGTCTCAGAGAAACCAAAGACTGGAACTGAGGGAAGTTGGGGGGTGGGTGGGTTTTGTGTGGGAGGGGGGGAGGTAGGAAAAATGGGGAGGGAACAAGGATGATATGTTTTTGGATAATATGTTTTGTTATAATTTTGAATAATAATAATAAAAAAAACTAATAAAAACTAATAAAAATTAATTGGCAAAAAAGGAGGTAGTAATGGTTACCAACCTAAAAGAGTACACAGATTCGTGGAGGAGAGGGCATTGGATAGCTACTGGCCACGATTCCTCCACTCTGTCTTCACAGTTGGCAATGCCGCCTCGTTGTTGGCAGTTACTGTACAAAACTGTCAAACTGGCATGGAGCTTTACAAAGCGATAACACATTTTTTCCCCATTTTTTTTTAATTAAATATTTTCTTGATTTACAGAAGTATGTGTAATGTCTCTCGTATTTTTTCCATGTAACATTTTTACAAATCAGTTTCATTTGTTGAGACATTAGGAAGAATAGGGGTTGAGGGGGGAAGATGGGGGGGTCGGGGGGCGATGTTTCTATTTTTCTTAATGTACTTAGGGTTTGGTGTCAGCATTACTCGTGCAGGTTCTCTGCTGTTCGCTTGTGTTCCTTTGGTGGTGAGAGAGGTTGGGGTTAGCCTAGGGTGTGGCTGTTCATTTGTGGTTGGCTGTGGTGGTTTTTGTTTTCATGTGTGAGTGGGGTGGGTGGGTGTTTTGGATCAGGTTAGCCATATTGATTTGTATGCTGTTGGCGGATTATTGTCATTGTCTTGTTGGGCTGTGTACGCAATAAAGGGGAGCCATACGGGGGTGAAGGCGTCTTCTTCTGTTTGTCCCCGTGTCAGTTTCAGTTTATTGGTTAATTTTTCTAGTAGGGCTGTTTCCCATACTATTTGGTACCATTGGTCCATGCTTACTCCTGACAGGTCTCTCCAGTGTCTGGCTATGGTGTTTCTGGCTGCTGAAAGTAGGTGGATTATGAGTTCTCTGTGGTGTAAGTGGCCATTGTTGTCTTGGAAGAAATGATAACACATTTAAAAAGAAAGTCTCTTGATTTCCCACTGTCGTTTGCTTATAAGGAGCAAAGCATACAAGCAAGCGACTCTTATTTAAATTACGTGGAAAGTGAAAATGCCGTCATTGCAAAAGGGCAAAGATCGTGCACTGTTTACAAAAGAAAACAGTACAAGGAAGCTTCCTAGCTGCCATTTCACAGTGTATATAGACTCCTCTCCTTCCTTCTCTTAGTTTACATAATCTGCAAGGAAGGAGCCTTGCAGTGCTGCCAAGAAGTCCATGGAAAAAGTTACATTGGGCACTCCCAGAGCAGCACGGGGTCCTGATAGTTCTCACCCGCCTCTACAGCCGCAAGACACATGGCAGCGTTTGCAAATGTTTGTCCTCATCTGACCCAGAAACCAAAACACAAGTGCATGGACAGGGAAGTGTCCCCTGGAGAGTAGGAAGGGGGTAGTTCTCTGTCGTGTCCAGGGACTCTGGAATGTCGCTGCTGCTTTAAACATACAGACATGCAATTAAAGTTTGAGTGAATGTTCAGAAATAGGACTATGTCTCCCTGGGAGAATTTCAACTCCCCGCCCCCCCCATTCATGTTTCTGAAATGTGAAGAGGAAAGTTGGCCGGGGTGGTGTGGGAATAACCAAAGGCACTAGTTATGTGTATAGATTCATAAGGTATAGGCAACTCCCAATTTACGTTCCAAAGTGCCGTGTGTTTAAGTGAAGTACCGTATTTTTTGCTCTATAAGACTCACTTTTTCCCTCCTAAAAAGTAAGGGGAAATGTGTGTGTGTCTTATAGAGCGAATGCAGGCTGCACAGCTATCCCAGAAGCCAGAACAGCAAGAGGGATTGCTGCTTTCACTGCGCAGTGATCCCTCTTGCTATTCTGGCTTCTGAGATTCAGAATATTTTTTTTTCTTGTTTTCCTCCTCCAAAAACTAGGTGCGTCTTGTGGTCTGGTGCGTCTTATAGAGCGAAAAATACGGTAATTAATATTTGAAACACAGTTGAAAAAGCCTGTAAGCGCCCCACACCTTTCCTTGACATTTTTGTTACACTTCTTGGTTCGGCGCGATGCCTGTTTGCGTGGTTGCACACATATCAGTCGTGCCTGAAACGGATGCTGCCTGCATCTTGGAGGTGATCCAGATCAAACCCAGTTTAATCCAGGGTGTACTATACAAGATGCAACACCAGCATCCCTAACAGGTCGTCATCCAGCCTCTGTTTAAATGCATCCAGCGAAAGAAAGCATCCTGAGAACATAAGAATTTGCAGAGGTGTTAGATGCTGACAGGGTTTCCCTCAGCAACCGCACTGCAGAATTCTGCAGCTTCTGGATCAAGCCCAAGGGATGCCCCACTGCTGTGATCCCAATTTTGAAGTCACCAGTGTCTGAACTACTGGAGAAACACAGTAGTGGACAGAAATTGGAAAAAAGAGAGAGTAAAATGCTAAAATAGCCCATCTAATTTGTGTCACTATCTTGCTGGTCATGTGCAGCATGCAAATTACATTGTCTCATTTTGAAGGCTTTGATCTGTCCATCGTATTGAGAAGGCCCAGATGGAGACCACGTCTCATAGGCTGCATCCAAACTATATTTCACTGGACCCTTAAGCCTGAAGCATGAGTGCTATGTCCTGCTCGACATGTGAGACACTGACCCTGTGCATTTGGTGGAGTCAAAGTTTCCAGGGCAGCTGTGAGGTGAGGACATGCAAATCCATTTTTTTCTCTCTTTCTATAGAATGCCATAAACATTCTCCTTCGCAGGTTCCTTTACATGCAAAATGGAAATGTGTGGACTACTGGGAAAGCTCAGATGAGGGCAGACTTAACCTGAGTACGTGACGCTAAGATACTGCACTGCAGTTCTTCTGGCGGTTGCATAATGGAAATGTCAAGATTCATATCTGGTAGCTGATGACTGGGCAGCAGCAGTCTATTTGGACTTCGTGCCATTGTGACTTTAATATGCAGGGATGAAAGCACTCTTAGAAAATGAGGTGCTGGGACACAAGATCCCCTGACCTTTCTCCTAATCTTTGGTGTATGATGGTGCAGGGATATCCTGCTCTGAAGCTGCCTAAGACCATTAACTCCTCTAGTCCTGGGCCAGCCTCCAGGGTTAGTAGTCACTGGGTACCTGCTGAGGCCCCACTGCCCATCCCTGGAATCTTCTGGCCTTGTTGCCATTGCCATGCCCTCCAACCTTTCTCCAATAAAAATAGGGATGTCCTATTAAATAACATGGTGCTGGAGGAGACTCTTGAGAGTCCCATGGACTGCAAGAAGATCAAACCTCTCCGTTCTGAAGGAAATCAGCCCTGAGTGCTCACTGGAAGGACAGATCGTGAAGCTGAGCCTCCAATACTTTGGCCACCTCATGAGAAGAGAAGACTCCCTTGAAAAGACCCTGATTCTGGGAAAGATGGAGGGCACAAGGAGAAGGGGACGACAGAGGACGAGATGGTTGGACAGTGTTCTCGAAGCTACCAGCATGAGTTTGACCAAACTGCGGGAGGCAGTGGAAGACAGGAGTGCCTGGCGTGCTCTGGTCCATGGGGTCACGAAGAGTCAGACATGACTAAACGACTAAACAACAACAACAACATTAAATAACAAGAAGAAGAAGAAGAAGAAGAAGAAGAAGAAGAAGAAGAAGAAGAAGAAGAAGAAGAAGAAGAAATTTTATTCTTTATACCCCGCCCATCTGACTGGGTTGCCCCAGCTGCTCTGGGCAGCTTCCAACATATATAAAAACATAATAAAACATTAAACATTAAAAAAAAACCCTCAAGGACAACGTAGAGAAAGCAACTTTGATCTCAATCTCATTACTGCAAGTTACTTTTAATCCTGGCTTCCTGCCACCATCATGTGAAGCTCAGCCATGCTGGCTGGCTCTCAATGAGATATTAATGGTTCCCAAAAGATGGGTGGGGAAGTACAACATCCTTTGCCAGATTTGGATTGTCAGTGAAGTGATAAAAGATGCCATCAAACATGTCAAGACATTTTTCACCTCACCCCGGAGCAGGAATTATGGGCTTGTTCTGCGATTACAGCCCACTGCCGGTTAGGTTTCTGTGCCGTGGTCTGGAGGGGCAGCTTCTCCTTCTTTGCGACTAGGAAGCACATAGCTGTCAACCTTCCCTTTTTTTGCAGGAAATTCCCTTATTTCAGAACCGTTTCCCGCTGCTTCCCACTGCTATCCCGGATTGTTAGATATCCCGTAGACTGTCCCGGGACAGGTGAGGCTGCTGATCCCTTATTTTCAAATCTGAAAGTTGACAGCTATGAGGGAGCAGGATCTGTGACCTTTGCTGCACACACAGGTCTGTGAAGCTAGGCTTTTAATTTCTAATCACAACTGTAATCTACCCTTGAGCTCAGACAGCATATGGGGGTTTTTGTCTCCCCTGTCGCATCTTCACAACAGGTGAAAATCCTCCAGTGTCCCTATTTTCCAGGGACGTCCCTGATTTAGAGAAGCCGTCCCAGTTTCTGATTTGAATGTCCCACTTTTCCTTAGGATGTCCCTATTTTCACTGGAGAAATGCTGGAGGGTATGGAATAATCCAACCTCCAAGCTGTCTGAAGGCAATCCTGCATAGGGAAGCTTTTTTAATATTTAATGTTTTATTACGTTTTTATGTATGTTGGAAGCTGCCCAGCGTGGCTGCAGCAACCCGGTAAAATGTGTGGGGTATAAATAGTAAAATTATCATTATGAAACGAGACATCTCTATTTTCATTGGAGAAATGTTGGAGGGTATGGAAGTAGCTTTCACTGAAAGTCAATCACCGGAGCAAGGATCACCAAGCAAGCTTCATGCCTGGACTGATATTTCACCCTGTGTTTTCTTTGTATAAATCTTAACACTTCCAGCATTTTATCATTCTTATCGTAATATATTTTAGATGTTTTAAGACACTTACCATCTGCACTCACTTATCTCTATTTTTCTTTGCACTTTGATGTAGTTCAGCCTGTCCCTTCGGGCAACAAACACTTCTTTACCACAGACCATTTACTCCTATTATATAAGTTGTTAGCGGAAACAAAGTACTTGTGAGACAGGTGGCTCCTCCGGCCAGGGTGGGGGTACAGACCAAACACAAGTGTGGGTTGAAAAAAGCCACAACTTGGTTGCCTACGGTGAAGTAAGCAGGCTTGGCATAACATTGGGGCCTGGATCTGTTTGCCCCCAAAGACTTTGATACACATTCCAGCACACCTAGGTCTTCGGTTCTGTAGAGGAGCCAATCAGCACCATACATTTAAAACACATCCAAAAGCATATTTAAAGCACATGACTACTCCCCCCCCGCCCAGATTCTGGGAACTGTAATTTGTTGTGGGTACTGGGAAACATAGGATGTTGGTGGCGCAGTGGTCTAAACTACTGAGCCTCTTGGGCTTGCCGATCGGAAGGTCGGCAGTCTGAATCCCCGCGACGGGGTGAGCTCCCGTTGCTCGGTCCCTGCTCCTGCCAACCTAGCAGTTCAAAAGCATGTCAAAGTGCAAGTAGATAAATAGGTACTACTCTGGCGGGAAGGTAAACGGCATTTCCGTGCGCTGCTCTGGTTCACCAGAAGCGGCTTAGTCATGCTGGCCACATGACCCGGAAGCTGTCTGCAGACAAACGCCGGCTCCCTCGGCCAATAAAGTGAGATGAGCCCCGCAACCCCAGAGTCGTCCACGACTGGACTTAACGGTCAGGGGTCCCTTTACTGGGAATTATAGGACTGTGAGAGGGAAACCTCAGTTTCCAGAATTCTTTGGGGGAAGTTGTGTGATTTAAATATCTATTGAATGCACTTTAAATGTATGCTGCCTCTCTTCATATTTGTGACTGGTGGGATGCGAAGGGTCCTTATTGCTTTAGGGTTTCTACTATCCAAACACTATCCTGTGTTTTTCCTTCCTTCCTTTGAAGTTTAAATAGAGAAAAACATTGCAGCCCCACAGAATACCATTAGGACAGCTAAGGCTGCATGCAATCCTAACCCCACCTGCTTGGAAGTAAGCCCCATTGATTTTAATATGCTTATTTCTGAGTAGACTTTATTAGAATTGCACTGTAATTCCGGTATGACTACTCGCCCTGATCTGGGCAGAAATAATGATACTGGGTGCATTTGCAAGTATGACACCATTTAGTGCATAAGGTACTTGATCACAGATAATGATAGTTGCCAGGAATTTTTACAGCTGTGCCACAGATCTGCTATATTCATTTATGTTTATATCTGACCTTTCTTACGAGGAGATATGGCGGCATGCCTGATCCTCTCCTGGCCCTGGCCCAAAGTCACCCAGTAAGCTTCATGGCTGAGTTCCAGTTTGAACCAGGATCTACTGTGAAACTTAGCAATCCCCTCCCTTTTGCCAGCCATGACAATATCAACCTAGGCAATTCTGTTCCTTCAGAGCAAATCTGTTGCACCGGGACTTCTTTTCTCAAAAATTATATGCACAACAATCACAAAGCATAGCTTTTTAGTACAAAACTTCACCAGGGAGCAGTTACAGTCTGTGAATTCAGGACATATATATGCTACATTTCAAACGTTTAATGTATACTGCCTTTTTTCATACGTGGAAGGAAATTTGTAACATTTAAAGAGAATCTCCTCCCAGTGCAACTATCGGTGTTCTAAGCTGCTAATGTAGCCTATGCAATATGTTGACGGCAGACATGCTTTCCAGTTGGCCCATGGAAAGCCCAGATACCAGTGCCTTAGTGAGGGAAGCAGAGGGTCTCAGCTTGGCATTGGTTCTATGCCTCACAGAGCGAAAAAAGCACATTTAGCTTCCACATTCCATTGGGGGAGGGGGGATACCAGAGGCCTGTGACTCATATCGCTGTGGGCTGGGGTGTGTGAGGATGTCCACAATAATTTTTGAGCAGATCTGTCATGATCACTTGCTTCCCTTCAGGGGCAGGAGGATGGGCTTGGAGATCCCCTCCCTCTTAGTTCCTTTCAGCTGGGGGTGGGAGGGTGTGCCCCCTAGGGGAGCGGGTGTCTTGTGGTCAAAGGAAGTGTGCCTTCAGGCAAGTGTTCTTAGAATCTCAACTCTCACTCATGGGAGAATTTCAACTGTAAGGGAAAGTGCCCCTTCATGGTTTAAATATGTGTTTGTGTGATGTGTGTGTGAATTGGCCATGGAGGACACCCTTCCTCTGAAGTCATGTTTCACCCTTCCCGCTTCATCCATATATTTTTTAACGTATCTTTACATGTAGCGTAAGGGACACGGGTGGTGCTGTGGGTTAAACCACAGAGCCTAGGACTTGCCAATCGGAAGGTCGGCGGTTTGAATCCCCGCTCCTGTTGCTCGGTCCCAGCTCCTGCCAACCTAGCAGTTTGAAAGCACGTCAAAGTGCAAGTAGATAAATAGGTACCGCTCCAGCGGGAAGGTAAACGGCGTTTTCGTGCGCTGCTCTGGTTCGCCAGAAGCGGCTTAGTCATGCTGGCCACATGACCCGGAAGCTGTACGCCGGCTCCCTTGGCCAATAAAGCAAGATGAGCGCCGCAACCCCAGAGTCATATGCAACTGGACCTAAGGTCCCTTTACCTTTACGTTGTAGCGTGTAAATTCTGATACCATTTTTTAAAGCTGTGTCTTGGGCATAAAAATTACTGGTTATAATACTTAACATTCCAAACTATCTAGCTTGACAGTTTATGCTGCCTTGACTGTCAAGGCTCCCCAAAGAATCCTGGGATTTCCAGTTTTGGGAGCGTACTCAGAGCTCTCAGTTATGGAGTCCTCGCTGAACTATGTTCCCATTTAATAGACACTCTTTTTGTCTCCTAACGATTGGCTGTCCTTCAGACCCTCTCTTGGAGGGTTTAGAGGACACACCCACAGGAAGTTGAACAAGTACTATGCGTAAGAAGTCTCGTGAAATTTCACATTACAGGGAAATGAACTGCTAACTAGAATTTTTTTTACACCAAAATTTTGAAAGAAAAACTGTTCCATACTATGTTGACCGATTAGCTAGAATCCAGTATGTTGTTACCCCACGCTCCCATTTCACATTTGGGCAAAGCAACTTAGTGTTGGTGGTTGATTACTCACCTGCTTTAAAGGATGTTATTCTTAGAAAAAGGAACTTCGCTGGGGGAAGAAGAGAAAGTGGGTGGGTGAATGCTGGAGAAGGATGACATATCTTTTGAAGAAATTAAGATACAGTGGAGGCTGGTTCATTAGGTCATGTTGGGCACTGCCCACTAATCACTGTCTGACCTCTTTCTTAAAACCAGTGCTCTGACTCCACTTACTGTTGTCCTCCCTGCTTTCTTCTCTACTCATTCCAAGGCACCTTAGGCTGCATCTCAACTATACATTTTACCAGTATCATATTAGGTAAAGGTAAAGGGACCCCTGACCATTAGGTCCAGTCGTGGCCGACTCTGGGGTTGCGGCACTCATCTCGCTTTATTGGCTGAAGGAGCCGGCGTACAGCTTTCAGGTCATGTGGCCAGCATGACTAAGCCGCTTCTGGCGAACCAGAGCAGCGCACGGAAACGCCGTTTACCTTCTCACTGGAGTGGTACCTATTTATCTACTTGCACTTTTAGGTACTTTTGAACTGCTAGGATGGCAGGAGCAGGGACCGAGCAGCGGGCGCTCACGCAGTCGCAGGGATTCGAACTGCCAACCTTCTGATTGGCAAGTCCTAGGCTCTGTGGTTTAACCCCCAGCGCCACCCGCATCATATTACCGTACTTTAAACAGTCATTCCCCCAAAGGATCCTGGGAAATGTAACTGGTTAAGGGTTCTGTGTGTTGTCAGCAGACTGCTTCTGAGAGTGGCTTAATCAACCCTCTTCCCAGGGAGCTTTGGGGATTATAGCTGGTGTGCATGTGTGTGTGTCTCCTATCAACTCTCAGCACCCTTTTTATAGTCTATGCATTTTCAGTTGTAAATACAGATAAACTGTCTATTTCAAAAGAACCCCCTATTCCCCCCTCCATCCTTCCTCCATCCATCCCATGTATAGATATCATTCACACAGAGGTAAGTTATTTAACAAATCATGTGTCAATACAGTGGTACCTCGGGTTACATACGCTCCAGGTTACATACGCTTCGGGTTACAGACTCTGCTAACCCAGAAATAGTGCTTCAGGTTAAGAACTTTGCTTCAGGATAAGAACAGAAATATCGGGCTCCGGCGGCACGGCAGCAGCAGGAGGCCCCCATTAGCTAAAGTGGTGCTTCAGGTTAAGAACAGTTTCAGGTTAAGAACGGACCTCCAGAACGAATTAAGTACTTAACCTGAGGTACCAGTATACTGAGAACAATTGTAGGTGTTAAGTAATACCTAGTTCATTATTTCAGCAGGTTACTCAAGAAATTGCTAGGGGTCAATGGTGGCGTCTTTGCCCCCCACAATGTTTCCTCAAAATCATCTTTGGTGTATTTTTAGAATCTGAAGCTGCTTAGATCGTTCTTCCATGAGCACTATGTTCCAGATCTTCTCACACCATTCCTCCAGTGTCAAATTAGCAACTGCCTTCCAATTTTGATCTACAACTTGTCTGGTGGCTATCATAAAAACCTTAAACAAAAAGTTTTTCAAAAAGGTTTAATAATACTAGCCTTTGATCACAGGAAACCATTTGACCTGTAATAAGAGTTACTTTATGTATTTTTAAGCTCTAAAAACCTTGAACCTTCTTGCAGTTCCACCACAAATGGTAATAAGATCCTAGTCAGGGCTAGCCCGCCTGTGAGGTAACAATTCACCTGAATAAAAATGCTAACTTTATTGTCAATAAATATTATTATAAATAATAATAACAATAATAATAATAATCCAAAGACGGGAGAGCAAGAGTGGGATCAGGAGTAAGTGTCTGTACTCGAATAGCTGCAACTATGGAGAATATATTAAACCAAAAATACTATTAGCAGCAGACATTTCCCACCACATGTGCAGGAACATACCTATTAAATAACAGCCCCTCCAGTGAGAGTGTATGGTTAACCCTAGAAAGATGAAGAGAAGTCCAATGCCACATACAAATGACTTTCAGTGAGGCTTCTGGCAGCCTAGTTCAAATTGTCCTTAGACGGGAGTTTGGAACAGATTTTGTCCCAGTCATACTCTTCAGTCTGGTGACCTAGGTCCTCTTCCCATACCACTGAGATCGTGGGAGTTACTCATAAGATCATCTATTAGTATTTTATCTATGTCAAAACAAAACAAAAAAAAATTTCTTTCCAGTAGCACCTTAAAGACCAACTAAGTTAGTTCTTGGTATGAGCTTTCGTGTGCATGCACACTTCGTCAGATACACTGAAACAGAAGTTGCCAGATCCTTCTATATAGTGAGAAGGTGGGGAGGGGTATTACTCAGAAGGGTGGTGGGAAGGGTGGTGGGAATGTTTCAGTGTATCTGACGAAGTGTGCATGCACACGAAAGCTCATACCAAGAACTAACTTAGTTGGTCTTTAAGGTGCTACTGGAAAGATTTTTTTTGTTTTTGTTTTGACTATGGCAGACCAACACGGCTACCTATCTGTAACTGGAACTATTTTATCTATGGATGAGGCTACCCCCTTAGATTCCATATTTGGATGTGTGCAGAGTCTCTCAAATGCTGTCAAGGATCTCAGTCTTTCACCATTACAGACTAGCATCCTAGCAGACGAGTGTAATTGAAGCAATTGAATTCAATTAGTTCGGACGTTGTTTAATTGTTTTACCAGATTATCCATAGCAATCACATGGGACGTGAGCGGCGCTGTGGGTAAAACCTCAGCGCCTAGGACTTGCCGATCGAAAGGTCGGCGGTTCGAATCCCCGCGGTGGGGTGCGCTCCTGTCATTCGGTCCCAGCGCCTGCCAACCTAGCAGTTCGAAAGCACCTCCGGGTGCAAGTAGATAAATAGGGACCGCTTACCAGCGGTAAGGTAAACGGCGTTCCGTATGCTGCGCTGGCTCGCCAGATGTAGCTTGTCACGCTGGCCACGTGACCCGGAAGTGTCTGCGGACAGCGCTGGCTCCCGGCCTATAGAGTGAGATGAGCGCACAACCCTAGAGTCTGGCAAGACTGGCCCGTCCGGGCAGGGGTACCTTTACCTTTACCTTTACCATAGCAATCAGTTGTCCTCCTGGGAAAATACCTTTCAGTTTTATTATACCAGCCTTTGCCCATTGTGGGAATTATTTATACTTGTCAGTAAAGTAAAACTGTGGGTGGTCTAGAATAGGAATGAGTGGCAAAAATGGTGGCCAGTTATGTATGATTGTGTTTGCTTACCATCCATCCTTTGCTATGTGCTCCTTTCTTCTTTCCTTTTTTTGCCAACCTCAATGGGAACATTTAGATTGTAAATACCCTGGTCCAATACTTTGGCTTTTGTTGTTGTTGTTGCTTATAATATTCTGTAAAGTGCCATGTAAACTGATAGGATGTGCAAGCAGTACAACTAAACGTGTTGAGAAGGGGTGGGGCAGTGAAGACTTACTCATTCTAGCTCTGAAATTCTAATCCTTTATCCTGGAGCAGAATCAAGCAGTTATGCCTGAACACATTTATAAAAAGGTCCTTTTCAGTTCAGTTGTTTGCAGACCATCACTTTGAACAACTCCCTTTTAATCTTCCATACATGGAAAACTTACGTTTTGTTTCATAGCATTACCCTTTATCAGTTGAAGGCTGAATGTTACGTACTTGCTTACAAAATATGGTTTGTTTCATTCATATTATCACTAAAGCATATGAAAAAAGGAGAACGCGTTGCCCATCGTGCGCTAGAATGCATGTCTAAAGAGGTGCATATTGTTCTTAACAGACGTCCAGTCTGCATCCCCTCCCCAAAACCTGTTTCTTAGACAGACACAGAAACACCTCTTTTTAGTAGGAAATGAACCTACTGTGTTTAGAACGTCACTGTGTTTAGAAATGTTTGGGCAAATATAATTTTATATCAGAACCAGTTAATTTCCACTGCACGTTTCTACCAGTATCAAAAACTGTTCCATCAAATCACTTTTGTAGCATTAAATGCCCCTTGCTATATAAATATCTGTTGTTGTTTAGTCATGTCCGACTCTTCGTGACCCCATGGACCAGAGCACGCCAGGCACTCCTGTCTTCCACTGCCTCCTGGAGTTTGGTCAAACTCATGTTGGTAGCTTTGAGAACACTGTCCAACCATTTCGTCCTCTGTTGTCCCCTTCTCCTTGTGCCCTCCATCTTTCCCAACATCAGAGTCTTTTCCAGGGAGTCTTCTCTTCTCATGAGGTGGCCAAAGTATTGGAGCCTCAGCTTCAGGATCTGTCCTTCCAGTGAGCACTCAGGGCTGATTTCCTTACTCAGAAGGAATCCCCACTGATTTCTGTAGGGCTTATTCGCAGATAGGTCTTGAAAGACTTCAGAGACCAAGAATTGAATTATCCGGTAAATTGCTGAATTTGGGTTGAGCAAATACTGTCAAGTTTTTCTGGGCAGTCTCTCATTCATCATGTGGGTTCTATAATGTCCACAAGCAACTTGTTCTGTCTAGCTGCTTTTAAATTTAGTGTTAGTTTCTCTTTCATATAAATAATCAGTCACAGACACACTGCTACTGCTGCACTGCTGCAGCCTTTTAAAGTGGATTCTGATTTCCTTGAACAAAATATTCCTACTGACACCAGTTACTCTTAAATCCTGTGCCCCAATCTAGTTAAAATTGCTCATTTAAGCGCTATTTAATGTCCTCAGAACAACTGGCTGCCTATAATCCCTGTTGCTTTCAATGGACTGAGGCTGCCATTCTAATGCATAGGTATGGGTGGGAAAGGAATTTTAGTTTGCATTTTAATGTAAAGCTGCTTAGCCTGTACTTCCGGAACCAATATGCAAACCAAAGCACAGCTATTCTTCCCGAACAAAAGATGCTAAAAAAAATGCTTATTAGAGAAAATGCACACAGAAAAGTGTGTTAAGTGTGAATAACATATTAAAAATGCATTGCATTGTGGAAATTGCTTTCAAAACATGTACAAAGTGTGTACTAATTTTCACATGGGTATGTTTTTGCAAACAGATGAAGAAATGGCGTCAGCTTAAATTAATACTGGGAAAGTGAGAAACAGATATTCATCCATGCCTACTAGAGGGTAAAGGTAAAGGTAAAGGTACCCCTGACCATTAGGTCGCCGTGGCCGACTCTGGGGTTGCAGTGCTCATCTCGCTTTATTGGCCGAGGGAGCCGGTGTACAGCTTCTGGGTCATGTGGCCAGCATGACTAAGCCACTTCTGGCGACCCAGAGCAGTGCATTGAAACGCCATTTACCTTCCCGCCGGAGCGGTACCTATTTATCTCCTTGCACTTTTACATACTTTCTATTTGCTAGGTTGGCAAGAGCTGGGACCGAGCAACGGGAGCTCACCCCGTCGCGGGGATTCGAACCGCCCACCTTCTGATTGGCAAGTCCTAGGCTCTGTGGTTTAACCCACAGCACCACCCGCGTCCCAGGTGTGACTTCGCTCATCCTTAATTTGCCCTCCTTTTTTCTCTTCTTCCCAGGCAATTTTTTAGCCTCCAGATTTAATTCTTTGGTATGTTTTACCACCGAGCTCTCACATCACAAAACGCAAAGTCTCCTTGTAACATTTTCTTTTATTCAAGATAAAAACAAAAGCCTTGTGATATTACAGACAGTACTACAGAAAACAAATCCATTGTGATTGTAAAGTGCATTTTTTCAGTTGTGTACAAAATATTTAAAAACATGCAAGGCACTGAAGCATAAAACCAAGGATGGCAATTCCTCAGTTACATTCATATTGGCAATTGGAACCAGGAAGCCAGGAAGATGACTTTAAAAACAAAATGGCGGGGGAAGAGTTGAAATGAAAGGGGTTGTTCGGGAGAACCATTCCTAGTTTCCATTTCACAGTCTTGTCTCCAGCTGCTTGCCTGGCAAGTTACTTACAGACACCTTTAGCAGAGTCAGTAAAGTCCCCACCCATCTAGCTACACATATATATTATTATTTACAAGAATGTACTGTCCTGAAGTAGCTCCAAAGGAAGTAATTTAAGCCCTTGGGAGTTCAGCTTTATGGAAGAAATTGGATCCTAACTTTTCCAACAGTCTGATGGATTTATGTAGTGATCTTGCTGGAGCTCCTCAGTTCCAATACTTCTTCCCCATTTACTTGAGTCCTTGGTCCAGTTCCTACACATGGTCCCAGTATGTAGGTTTTACATGTAGTGGATCAAACAAGCAGGTCTTTAATCTGTAAGCTTAGCCCATGACTAGAGGCCTGTAAGATTAAATCTCACTCTTATACCCCAGCCTCATATAAAATCCAAATACTGGGGCAATGTGCGACTCAGACCTCTGGGTAAAGTAGCCTTCAGTCAAAGACTGGTGGATCTTCACAACTCAACTTTTCCACTTTACTCAAAACTGAACATCTAGGGACAGTTCTGGAAAAAAAACCTGTTTGTGATTTTGCTGGTTTTTCCATGGATGACATCTACTCAGAAGTAAAGTGCAAAAATAGCATTATTTTCCCATGAGGAATTTAAGTATCTGGTAGAAACTGTTCCGTAAAAGATGAAACCATTTAATACGGGCTCTTGTAATCTTACCGGTTGCAATCCTAAGGTTGTATTTTAACTATATTTCACTCATTCATTACGGTTTTCAACGCTGGGAAATAAATCCTTTCCTTCTATCACTCTGTTAAAGCTATCGCAACCATAGCAGTGAGCTGGATTGCTTTTTCTGTAACCGAAGAGAATAAATGAAGACACTGGAGCAGATTCAGCCACTCTCACTTCTCCCCAGAACATCCCAGTGCCTCGGAAGCCGCTCCTCCCGTTCTAGATTAGTAAAGGAGGTGGTGGGTTGGTGACTAGATAAGCATCAACTCTTAGGAAGCTAGATTCAGACCAAGTTACGCTAGCAGATTATTTTCTACTCTTTGTGGGGGAGCAGATTTTGGGTTTTAAAAGCGCTAGCATCTGAGACCACCTGGGTACTTAATGCTGGCATTTCCAACATGCAGATGCTTATAAGCACGGTTCCAAGTAGGAATTCAGGTTCTGGCCATTAGTGGCACATTAATTAGGATCCTTTTCCATATTTAACAGCAAGTGGACATTCCAAGACAAAGTTCTTCTACTGTGTGCCAACCTAAAGCACACAGCATTGTATGGATGCATGTACTTTACAATTCAAGATGATCTGAGCAGTTTCATGTAACAGAATGCAAGAGGAACCAGTAGGGTTAGGTAGCCGGGCGCTTAGAAATCTGACCCAAGAGTCTTACAATATTTCATCAGCAGATTATGGAGCTATAGCTCACGTAACAAAATTAACTTTCAGTCCGCCTTACTGTAACCCCATACTTGAGTAGAGCTGGCATAACTCACGTTTGCTTCACGACTGAGCCGCAATACTCCACAGATTCGTTTGTCTCATGTGTTTGGGTTGAGAATTCATTTGCAGCAGTCAAAAGCTCTTGTGAGCTGGGCTTGCACAGTACAAAGGGTGGAGGGAAGCTAAATGGCTTTCTTTAGTGTTCAAGTCACAACGTAGGGGCTTGGATCCAACAGTCCCCAATGGACCATGAAACATGGCTGTCTGCTGTAGCTATGTACTGTGAAGCTAGTGTGGAAATTAACAACCCAATCTTTCTTTCTTTTTTTTTTTTTGGCTTATAGAGAAGGCTCCACAGCCCTTGCTTCCTCCTGCCCTTCCTCCACTCTCCTTTCCTAGCCTACAGAAACATGCAAAACTGCCTCCTACTAGGTCAGGTCATTAGCTGCCTAGCTCTGTATGGTCAACACTGCCCAAAAGTGGCCCTCCAGGGTTTCAATCATAGTCTCTCCATGTCCTACCCAGGGTTTAAACCTGGAATTTTCTGCTAGCAGAGAACACATGCTGTATCATTGATGTACAGTCCCTTCTGTGAGTGAGCAGTGGGGCAGGGATGTTGCACTGAACATAACGAATATTCCTCATACGAGTCGATAACCTTTATTTGATTTTGTCAGTAACACTCAATTTTATAAAATTAATGGGGATGGGGAAGTAGTAAAACAAAACAGTTATTTAACCAGACAACTATACCAGGCTCAAAAGAAATACATTTAAATAAAACGGTCATATGAAAAGTTATGTGTTCATAAAAAAATAGATATTTTTACTCTTTGCAGCCAACCCAAAGTAGTTGTTCAAGGCACATTAATAAGATCGCAGCCCCTCAACCTATGCTAACACACACATTTTGCTCAGGGGCTACGAGATTATAACATGAATGACCTCCCCAAAGACTCTCCTGCCTCAGCCATTGTTGAGAAGAACTTAAAACATACTGTTCTCGTAAAAAAAAAAAAAGGCAGAACAGTGAGTAAGCACCCTGCTATCTTCCCACAAATGAAGGCATTTCCTAAAATGGAAGGGAGCAGAGTCATAATACAAGCTAAAATTACAGCCACTTCTATTTGAACGCCTTGGTCGCTTCCAGATCGGACAAAGTAGATAAGGGAAGATGCTAGCATAGCTCCCTCACAAGGCTGGATATTGTCTCCATAGTTCTTTGTCAAACATGGAATAGCTTTTTGGAGATGTGTACCCCAGCAGGGTTCCATAGCTCAACAGGTGAAGCATTGGCAAACATTTCTCTGTACGGCTTGCAATACTGTGGTGAACCTCAAAACATGTCAGCAGAACTGCTTGGACCGAAGCAGTGAAAGCTGAACTGGACTTGGGAGACTTGGCAACGTTAGTCTTAAGACAGCAAAGAGATCTCCCCTTTTCTAGCTGTTTAAATTCATTACATCCAGGATGATGCAAAGAGCACCTGTTTTTAAAAACCATCTGCAGTCAGGAGTTTCGCAAGTCCTTCAGTTTCAGTTTCTGCCAACTCATGCGAGCCTCCTTTCTCAACTGTGCCCTTGCAGCAAACGCCCAGACGTTTGCTGAGCAGGATGTTTGCAAATACAGAGCCCAGATCTTTCATTCAGTAATAAGGCCCGCGCTTCTCATACCCTGAGTAGCTGGGCCATTCAGGAAACAGGCCGTAGGAACACCGGGGGCTTCCAAACTGGTCAAAGGCAATCCCAAAGCCAGGTCCGCCCTGCGGCTGAGAAATCTCCCGGGCAGATTTGAGTTCAGACCGGATGATCCTGTAGTTGAGGCCTTTGTTGCTGTCCCAGTATACCTTGCCATCACACTCATAACACACAGCAAACTCTATTCTTTCATGGGGTTGAACTCTTTCTGGCAAGCTGACCTCAAAGGAGAACGTGTCCTTATCTGAACCTGCGTACGTGTCCTTAACATACTGGCATGGGTAGTCTGTGAAGGTTTTCCAGGTGTCAAATGTCACCCGGATCTTCACAGCCTTCTCAAATGCAAGATTCCTGACTTTCACGGTGCCGATGATGGCTTTATCTTTCAGCATGCAGTTTTCAAGGCAGACGTAGTCGGCTTGGAGGCGATTCCGGAAGTCCAAATAATCTGCAGAAGGCTGTACGAAATCCAAGACAAAGTCGTCTCTGTCCACGGTCGTCAGGCCCACAATGTTGTCTATTAGTTCTGTGATATTAAATGGGATCTCCAACGGCTCGTCAAACTGGGAGAACACTTTAACGACCGTGAGAGACAAGCCCCTGCTGTCCGCAAAGGAAACCCTCTTTTTCACCCGGTTACTCTGCAGCGCTTTGACTTCCTCCCCCAGTTCATTTAGCTCGGTGTTGCTGTTCAAATGGATGCAAGGCCGCAAAGGCGTCTTCGGCTTCGGAGCAATTTTGCAGGCAAAACTCTCCCTTCGCAAGTAGGGTGTGCGAAGGTAGACCTGCATGGCTACATCCACTGCCATTGTGGGCTTGTGAGGAAAGGAGTCCAATATTCTGAAGAAGAAGGAAGAAAACAAAGACTGATCAATAATCAGAGGGCCATATCACAACTCATGCAGCTACAAAACCCAGGTTTTATATGCAAGGAGTCTCCTACTGGATCTGACTAGGCCTATTTAGTCCAGCATCATCATCAACCTTTATTACGGTCCAGAGACCCAACAAATCGTTACAAAGCAATACACAATTCATACAGCCTACCTCCAGGTTAAACAAGCATTTTGTTCAGAATATAGGGATCATTGGTTCTTGCAACCACCGATAAAAAGTTTGCCACTGCTAATGTTCTAGCATTTGTCCGGTCTTCCAATAGGAACCTGACATAGTGAGCCTCTGATTTTCCCGGGAAAGGTACCAGCAAGGGTAATATTAGTTCAGCCCTGGCTTGCTCATATTTTGCACAGTGCAACAAAATGTGTTTTATGGAATCGATGTCTTGAGCACACGAGCAAAGTCTGCCCTAGTAGGGAACTCCTTTCAACCTGCCATCCAACACTGCAGAAGGAAAGACTTTTAGTCTGGCTTTGGTGAAAAGCTTTCGATAATTTGGTACTGTCAGGTTTTTAATGTAAGATGTTAACTTAAAGACATGCCCATATTGTACTCCTATTGCTAGCAGACTACAGACTGCGTGTGATTGAGATCGCAAGTCACTGCGTGCATTATCCCATAATTCCATAAGGTTTTCTGCCATTTGCTAAAAAAGCCACCTCTATTGGTCTGTCACCCCCCCCAACTGTATTACCTGGGTTATGAAGGTGCCCTAAAGACGTTGAAGCAAATATTATGGGATAATGCAGCATTTTGCTCCCACAGTGGCCAACCAAGTGCTTATGGGATAGCAACGAACGGGATGTGACCACAATGACATTCTCCCACATCAATACATTATATGGTACTGTACTCCATTGTTTAACTATGAGCTGTTTAAAGTGATACTTCCTCTTAGGTGTCCTTAATCTCCCAAAATTCAGCTTCGTTGGGTGACCCTAGCTTCTAGTTTTCAACAGCATTCCAGAACCAATCCCAGTTCTCCACGATACACACATCTTTGCAAAACGTGTTTGCCACATTCACAATTTATATCTTTAGCTCGATGGCATTGCTTAAGGGCTGTGTATTTCGTTTTGATGGGAGATTTAGCCTAAAAAGTTCAAAAACCTTAAATAGAGTTTTAAAATGCCTGAATCCACAGCCCTCACATGCAGAGCAATCCAAAGCATGCTTATTCAGAAGAAAGTCCTACAAATTTCCATCAGTTTGCTCCAAGGTACGTGCGCATAGGATGGTAGCCTTAGTCACCAAGTAAGTGATCTTGGCCAACATCCTTGGTACAGAGAAACAGAAATTCCACAACTGCCTCATGCAGATTTAAAATTATGCAACAGAAGAGGTATATGGGTTGCATAATGAAAAGCATTCCAATCTGAATACCTGCAAACCAACAGATTTTGACTGCTTTTGCTATCAGCTGGCTCGGATATATGTTCAGAAGAATGCAAATTATCAAACAGAGAAAACTGGTTTCAAAGCACATTTCCTACATCACCCCCTGTGACAATTTAGAACTTTGTTTAAATTACAGTGGCACCTCGGTTTCCGAACCGGTTTTCAAATGGCGAAAACCCGGAAGTAAATGCTTCTGTTTCCGAATGCACCTCGGAAGTTGAATGGCTTCCGCTGAGTGTTCCTAAATTTTCTCAATTAAATTTGCAGACCGCCCTTTGCGCATCCGTTTTCAAACCTTTCAGAACTCGAACGGTCTTCCGGAACAGATTATGTTCCGAGGTACCACTGTAATCAATTTGAATATTCTTTTTAAAATTTCAACCAAACCATGTTGATGAAAAGTGTACTAATTTAACAATGATGCTCCTCCCATCATGTAGAAATATGCAGCATTTTCAGATGCAGTGATTCCAATGCAAAATTTCAACAGAGAAGATCCATTGTTCAGATTCCTGCTCCATCCTAACAGTCTTCTACTTCACATGAACACAATTATCAGCCCTCGTTCTTCTCTGCACCAGACAACCCCAGAAATATATAATAGTTTATATTTATTTTAAGCAGTCTAATGGAGGAACAACTCTTCCTCTAAACAGTGTTTCCCAAACTTGGGTCTCCAGCTGTTTTTGGACTACAACTCCCATCATCCCTAGCTAGCAGGACCAGTGGTCAGGGATGATGGGAACTGTAGTCCAAAACCAGCTGGAGACCCAAGTTTGAGAAACACCAAGTCTCACTTGAAAGCATTCTCAAAAAGCAAACGCAGGGACACATTCATCACCATGCTCACCCAGGAACCCAGAAGTTGCTGGACGGAAACCACATTGCAATCCGAAATGCTGGTATCCCAACAAGGGCACGGATTGGTTCAGGCAGCTGAATGAAGTGCAACTTGTACACTGTCTCTAATAAGGCTTCTTTATGCAGCAAATTAGCCCTGCCCACCAGTACTGGAAACTTTCCTTGGAAGTGTTGAAACAGGAAGTGGCACGTTGATTAAGCAGCAGTGACAGACTCTATTGAATTCATTGCTGGAAAGGAAGCCGCAGCAGACGTGCGACCGGAACTAGCATTAGCAAGTTCGGTCAGCGGCCAAACCAGTATTGAGACATTTCAAGAATCTGAACTTCTTGTAACAGTTTGAAGAAATGGCCCAAATCCAAGAATGAGTGACAAAAAAGGTTAAAAGAACCACCACAAACGTAAAGACTAGACTGGAAAGTTCAGTGGTACCTCGGGTTACATACGCTTCAGGTTACAGATACTTCAGGTTACAGACTCTGCTAACCCAGAAATAGTACCTCGGGTTAAGAACTTTGCTTCAGAATGAGAACAGAAATCGTGCTCCGGCGGCACGGCAGCAGCGGGAGGCCCCATTAGCTAAAGTGGTGCTTCAAGTTAAGAACAGTTTCAGGTTAAGAACAGACCTCCGGAACGAATTAAGTACTTAACCCGAGGTACCACTGTAATGTATTTCCTGCTCTGCATGCTACCACTTCCTAGGCCTAATTGAGTAATAAATTAGCTAGGTGATGTTTAGTGCAAAGTTTAACAATGGACCAGTTTCAAATATTCTGGACCTCAAATGAGTGTAAATCTTGGGTTGGAAGACTAGAATCTATGGCGCAGGAGCACCTATCCCCTATATTGTCCCGCACTAGTCAGTTTTTCCTAACAAGGTGCCCTCCAGACCCTGCTGGAACCATAACTCCCATAATCCCTGACCACTGACCATGCTATTTGGGGCTGGTTGTTGTCATCCAGGATATTTGAAGGGCTTATAACAGAAAACACTGAAATAAGAAGGTAGTAGTCTAAAGCAGGGGTGAGAAGTCTGTGACCCTCCAGATCAGTGTTTCCCAAACTTGGGTATCCACCTGTTTAGGGACTACAATTCCCACCATCCCTGACCACCGGGTCCTGCTAGCTAGGGATGATGGGAGATGTAGTCCAACAACATCTGAAGGTCCACAGGCTTACTCACCATTCCTAGTCTAGAAAACAAGGTACGGTACAGGAAAAAAGGGAAGCAATGGGCGATAGCTTAAGCTGAACAAATTTAAGTTTCGCAGTTAACCACAGAAGTCCCTGCACATTTTTTTTAACCAGTTCTGCTAATTTATCATTCCAGATGGCGAGATTATTGCAAATAGGAAAGCTCTCCCCATATATGCAATTCTGACTAAAGTGCACACTGATTCAGCCAACAGATAAAATTATATCTGACAAACATGAGACAACACCCATTTTGTGGATAAGCAAACCAATCTCTGTTTCTGCTCAGCCTTACACTGTCTAGATACCTTTCACAACTTGGTCTCAGAGTAAAGCCCATATATACCATAACATTGTGGAGCAAGGGTTACCTATACAACTACTGTGTATATTTCTTTGGGAAGCAATTTTCAAACAGCATTCTTGGGAACCTTAGAAACAAGAAGCTTCTCATTGAGAAGATGATTGACTAATGGCAGACAAGCTGCCTAAAGGCAACTTGCCTGCCACTACTCATGTTCTCCTGCAAGGTGGAGAAGATAGGGAGTACTGGGTGGGTTTTGCAGTACATTTGATGCAGGGTAACATGAATACCAGGGATGCAGGTGGAGCTGTGGGTTAAACCACAGAGCCTAGGACTTGCCGATCAGAAGATTGGCGGTTCGAATCCCTGCGACGGGGTGAGCTCCCATTGCTCGGTCCCTGCTCCTGCCAACCTAGCAGTCCAAAAGCACGTCAAAATGCAAGTAGATAAATAGGTACCGCTCTGGCGGGAAGGTAAACGGCGTTCCCGTGCGCTGCTCTGGTTTGCCAGAAGCGGCTTAGTCATGCTGGCCACATGACCCGGAAGCCGTACGCCGGCTCCCTCGGCCAACAAAGCAAGATGAGCGCCGCAACCCCAGAGTCAGTCACGACTGGACCTAATGGTCAGGGGTCCCTTTACCTTTACTAACATGAATACCCAACACAAACAGCATGCTCTTCTCCAGAACATGATCCAGAATCCTCTGCAACATACAACAGATGCTCAAAGGTCCCTCAGCAGACATGCCAATGTGGAAATGGTTCTCTAAAGATTACCAAGTTTGACAGCCATCATGTTCTGAAATTCCTCTTGGCTATATGAAAATTCACTTGTCTGCACTTAACCCAAAGCATATCAAAACGGGATGAACTACTCCAAGGAACTTCAACAGAGGGGGGCTGTAACATGAAACTACTGAACTGCAATACATCAAACCATCTGAATGGGAAGAACTACTCAAGATAAAGGAATCGGATGACGCCATGGCCTTTGGCTTGTGCAATAAAAGTTTACGATGGTGATGATAAAGGAACTTTGCAAGGAGATTGCATCAAGAAGTTCAATCATTTGTACTGCCATTATTTATGGACTGAACATGATTTTTAGGACATTATTTATGTTAACTGGCTGTGCCAGCATGCCTGTGTAACCAGCAGCTGTTTTTTATGAATTACCAGCATTAAGTACATAATTATCACTGTGTGTCCTTTCCTGCATTTCATTCCCCACCCAAAAACTGCTCTGTACCCACTTCATGCATCTGATGAAGTGGACCACAATCCAGGGAAGCTTATGCAGTAATAAATGTGTTAAGTCTTTAAAGTGCCAAAAGACTCTTTGTTTGAGAGACAATGTGCCAGACCTGTTTCAGATACCTGTTATCAGCATGCCAGGTATTGCCAGTTCTATTGTCATGCAGATAGCCCCTGACAAAACACAAGTCAACCTTTATGGGACAATTCCTTCCTCACAACATTCCTTCCTCACAACACAGCAGCATTTCCTGGTAGGATTGAGCATGTCCTCTGCCTGAGAGTCTGCAAAGCTGCTTCCACTTCCATATTCACCCAGGGCTTTACCAGTACAGGGTCAGATTTAAGGTGCTGGTTTTGACCTTTAAAGCCCTTCACGGCCTAGGACCCTCGTACCTACGGGACCGCCTCTCCCGGTATGCTCCACGGAGAGCCTCAAGGTCCATAAATAGCAACACCCTAGTGGTCCCAGGCCCTAAGGAAGTTAGATTAGCCTCAACCAGAGCCAGGGTCTTTTCAACACTGGCTCCGGCCTGGTGGAACGCTCTGCCTCATGAGACCAGGGCCCTGCAGGATCTGATTTCTTTCCACAGGGCCTGTAAGACAGAGTTGTTCCGCCTGGCCTTTGGCTTGGAGCCAATTTGATTCCCTCCCCCTCTTTCTTTTTCCTTTCTCCTCCTGTGATGAGGCTGCATTTTAATATTTTAATGTTTCAATATTTTAATGTTGTATTTTAATCTTGTTTTTAAATTGTATTCATTCAACTTGTTTTTATTATTGCTTGTTAGCCGCCCTGAGCCCGGCCTTGGCTGGGGAGGGCGGGGTATAAATAAAAATTATTATTATTATTAAATACTTAGCTAGATGGATCCAGCTTCCTAAGAACTCATTACAGTTCTGACCAATTCAAAATCCTAAAAGACAGGTTTTCTTTTGTTCAAAAAGTCACATGCTGCATGATTTCAGGAACCATATGTCAAAACGAAACCCTCATTTAATGAATAAAATTGATGTCTAACAAGGAAGAACCACAACATCAGAAATTCCCTGTTTGGAATCTAGTTTGGCAGATGTTGGGGAAAGAAGTCAGTTTTGGCCTCTTGCCTATTTGCAAATTGATAATTTTTTTTTGCTGGAATTCAAGTGTCATGCCCCAACTGCTGTTTCAAAGTTGGCTACTGTGAGAACAGGATGCTGGCCAAGATAGGCTTGATTTTCTTAAATACTCTCTCCAAACTAAGTCAGAGCTAGCATGCTAGTTTTGCATCTATTTCCCAATATGACCAATTTCACATCCTACTCATTAATAAGACTAAACAAATTGCTTTGTTACAAGTAACTCCCAGATGAAGCGTGAAAGTTTTGCTGCGATTCAAGCTTTGGAAGGATAAAGCCCTTGAGAGATTTCTGTTGAGAGTCACAAGTACAAAGCTTCCTATGGGACCGTATGAGAACTGAGTTTGCTGAGGTTTTCACACCTAAAGGGTGTCAAAATCTGAAACCAAACATATTAGTCTGGGGTTCACTGTACAAGTCCAGGTTTCAAAAAACAGGCACTTAAATATTTAAATATGGATTTTTATGTATACTGCCCTTAACTCTATTGAAGGAAAGGATATAAATGTATATAAAAAGAGAGGGTAGCACATTAGCATGGTCAGGTTTTTATTAAAATCACTTTGAATTACACTGAAATTAAGCCCAGCTCTAGTAGTCCAAAGTTAGCAATTATTATCACTGTGCAAGCTTAATATCATAGCACTTAAGAGGACTTTCAAAATGGACTTCACAAATTCATTAATAGATTAACCAATAGCTATCATCATATGGAATCAAAGAATTGTAGAATTGGAAGGGATACAAAGGGCCATCTAGTCCAACCCCCTGCAACAGCTACATGAAACTGCCACATTCAGAGCCAGTATATATCTGAATACCAGATATTGCATAAAAAGACCAACAGGGAAAGTAGTTAACTGACTGAGAGTTTCCTAAGGCTGGCCACTGTTTAAAACACGAAACTAAACTAGATGGATCTTTGGTCTGTCTAAGGAAGGCCATTTTTATATAATCTTATCACTGCTTCAAGCCATTAAAAAAAATACAAACAATATTAGCAGCTACTATAGTGCTTTCAACAATATTGGGAGAGCCAAAATCAGGTTCATTTGTTTTCATTCTTTTTTTGCTGTTAATGAAATGACAGCAGACTTATTTCTCCATTTTAGAAAACTGTTTCCTGAATGACCTTAATCTGACCCAGCCACCAGACTTCTGCTTATTCTCACCTTCACCATTTACTGCAAATCCATTTGTCCATGTCCTTTATGATGCAGAAGCAACTGCTCATTTTTCTATAACCTTAAAGACACAGGCACTGCAGGTTGCACAACAACTCCACACCTGCTGAAATTCCCTGTTCTACACAGCTATTGAAACTGCAGGAGCCCCGTTCCCTTTTTCATCTAGCCATCTTAGGTAGGATGTGGGTTTTGCTCCAGTCTCCTGGTGCACTCTTTTTATGTATGGGCATGATGAAGCCTTAGAGTCTATCGGTGCTCCATCAGAAACCCTCCAACACAGAGAACAAAAGCCATGCTCCTAGATTTCTGAAACTGTAAAAGGTAAAGGGACCCCTGACCATTAGGTCCAGTCGTGACCGACTCTGGGGTTGCAGCGCTCATCTCGCTTTATTGGCCGAGGGAGCCGGCATACAGCTTCCGGGTCATGTGGCCAGCATGACTAAGCCGCTTCTGGCGAACAAGAACAGCGCACGGAAACGCTGTTTACCTTCCTGCCGGAGCGGTACCTATTTATCTACTTGCACTTTTAGGTGCTTTCGAACTGCTAGGTTGGTAGGAGCAGGGATTGAGCAACGGGAGCTCACCCTGTTGCAGGGATTCAAACCTTCTGATTGGCAAGTCCTAGGCTCTGTGGTTTAACCCACAGCGCCACCCGCGTCCCATCATCCAAATGAGACATAAGCATACGACAGATGTGCAGCCTGATCCGATGTATGGTTAGAAGGTAGAAATGTCCCACCATGCATAGGCTATCAATGGCTACTAAACACGATTGATTGCTATGTTCTACCTCCACTGTATAACAGTTGTTTATTGAGAACTGCAAGTCGGAAGATTACTATTGCACTCATGTCCTGTTTGCAATCTTCTATCTGCCTTTGGTTGCATGGCTTGAGGGGAAGGTGCTGGTCTTCGCTGGCCCTCTGGCCTGATCCAGCAGGATTTTTCTAATGCTTTTAGGATCTGCAGCCTCAAATTGGTACAATAACTGCTGCTTCTTCCCAGGGAACTGTACTTCTAGAAGTAGGGATTATCAAAGTTCTCAGCAGAGTAGAACCCTCAAAATTATTTGGGGGCAATTTATGACATATCCAAAACTGCTACCAATATTGTTCAATTCTATCCCTGACCCTGCAATGGCTTTTACAGCCTGCAATCCTAAACCCATTCAACCTGGAAGTATACCTGATTGAATTCAACAAGGGCCTGCTTACAGTAGACGCCACAAAATTGTGCTGTTAAACGAGCTTAGAAAAGTGAGAAAATGGATACTGAAACGGTTCTTTCTGTGCGCAAATAAAATAAACTAATATAGTAGTATGTTTTACATACCTCATAAGGACGAAGGTGGTTAGCTGTAAAGATGCTGCAAGATGATCTGGGCTGGAGGTGCACCCAGATTTCACAAGGCACAGCAGCTATAGATTCATTGCCTAGAAACAGCAGGGCAAGGCAGGATTAGCAGAGCTCCAAAACTAATGCCAGGCCCCACCCCTTCCTCCTCCTTTACATTCATGCCAACAAGGCAACCACCTTCCAAGTTCTTACAGAGATCAAATATATAGGCAGAGGCACCTCTATTCATATTCACACACACCCCTGAACACCTTCTTCACACAGAAGTGGATTCAGAGAGGAAATGTGTCTAGAGATTACAGGCTAAATTCCTAGGCAAACTTGAAAGCCCTACTGAATTCAATAGGACTTCTGAGCATTAAGTGTTGGGAGGGCTTTCAATAATCTCAAAGCAGGGGACAAACGCCACCTTCTCGTCTTTTCAAGTTGCTAGTCGCAGTGGATTCAGGCAAAAGCAGGCATTATAAAATATTGTAAGCCAATCTGAACCATTTTAAAAAAGAAAAGCAACCTTTGCTACAGAAATTATCTCCGGCAGGTGCGCTTCTTCGAAGATAAACCATTCACAGCCCCGGTTTAAATTTTAAAGGTCCTCTCAGGCATGACTCATGCATCCTGATGGGGCAAGCTGTTGTCAGACCGGGTCATCTCTACCCTATAAGGGGAATCCTAAGAGGGGAGTCGAAAGAGCCTCCAGGCTCGCGCCTTGTAAGGCCGCTTTTGTTCGACTCACCTTTAGCGCCACTGTGAAACCAAGTTCGGCGCTCTCATATCCCGTTTGTTATTTTAAAAAAAGGACTGACTCCAAAGCGGAAAACGAAAAGAGCGCACAACGAAGCAGAGTCCCACTCCCCGCTTTCAAAACTGCCTCGCCAGGTGCGCAGCACCTTCGCCTCGGGGGAATCCCTCTCTTTTCGTGGCTCAGGGAGCTGCAAGGCTGGATCCGGCTCGGGCTGAATGAAGAGATGCTTCCTTGTGGCCCCGATTTCAACCGGACTTGCTCTCTTCTTCCAAGTTGCGCGCAAGCCTATTGCGCTTCCTCGGAATCTACTCCCTCCCTCGCGCACCCACCCACCACTCAGCAAGCGCGCACAGGATCGCCGCAGCCAATTCCTGCGCGCGGTTACGCGGAAGCCAAGTCCCTTCTCTGCATAGCATTGTGCTACTTAGGCAATATATTTTGTTTAATGCATTCCTGACCTGGCTCGCTTGGGGGCCGACCTCGGAAGCAAACGCTGGGAAAAGAGAGAAAGAGATCCCCCCCTGCGCACCTGGGTCGCCCCATTTCCCCGCCCCGCCCCATACCTGGAGCCGCAGGGCCGCGCACCAGCTTCCCGGGCTTGCAGCAGCTTCACAGGCCGTCCCAATTCGGCTCCGCTGCCCTGCGCGGAGGCGCCCTGCCCTCCTTCCTCGGCCCAGGCCATTCGGTTCCTGCGCGCACGCGAAGCGAGCGCCCCCTCTGCTCCCTTAAGAGCGGCCCGTTCGGCGGCGAGCAGCCCCGGCAGGGGAGGAAGCAGCGGCGCGGCCAATGGCCGGCCTCTTCACCCGCCCTCCGCCAGCCAATGGCGGCGCAGCTTCCCCGTGAGAGACCAGGAGGATGGCGCGTGGACGCCGGGCTGGCTGGCGGGGAGGGGGCGGCGGCCCCGGCGAGTGATAGCGCGCATCTGGAGCGCACGGGGGCCGGGAATGGGATGGAGCGTGGAGGAAGGCCTGGGACAAGCCGCCCACTTCCACCCCAGGCCCGTGCGCGTTTTAGGGCCTTCTCTCAGGCTGAGGCGTCGCTCTTGGCGCCCAAGGCCGCCTTTTCCTAATAAGCGCAACATACTAAACGCATTTCCTTTCCCCAACTGGACGCACAACAATAATCCTGGGAACTATGGTTTGCTCTGGGTGCCTGGAACGTGCAGCTCTGGGTGGGACAAGTTAACGTTCCCGAAAATGTGGGGCGCTGGATGCAGCCTAGAGTTGTGCGACCCCGTTGGAAGTTAAAAAGTCCCCTCAGGATTTTCTGAAGGGCAGTTGTTGTTGTTTAGAAAGTACCTGTGTCAAATATATAGTGCCTTTGCAGACAGTGTTTCCCAAACTTGGGTTTCCAGTTGGTTGTGGTTGGTGTGTGTTTTTTGGACTACAATTCCCATCATCCCTGACCATTGGTCATGGTAAAGGTAAAGGGACCCCTGACCATTAGGTCCAGTCGTGACCGGCTCTGGGGTTGTGGCGCTCATCTCACTTCATTGGCCGAGGGAGCCGGCGTACAGCTTCCGGGTCATGTGGCCAGCATGACTAAGCCACTTCTGGCAAACCAGAGCAGCGCACGGAAACGCCGTTTACCTTCCCGCCGGAGCAGTACCGATTTATCTACTTGCACTTTGAAGTGCTTTCGAACTGCTAGGTTGGCAGGAACAGGGACTGAGCAACGGGAGCTCACCCCGTCGCAGGGATCCGAACCGCCGACCTTCTGATCGGCAAGTCCTAGGCTCTGTGGTTTAACCCACAGCGCCACCCGCGTCCCTAGGAATTAATGGGAGTTGTAGTCCAAAAACAGTGGGAGACTCAAGTTTGGGACACAGTGAGCCTTAGTGTGACCCTGCATGGGAGTTTCATAGCAAGTACTTGTTTTTCTTTGTAAAAGTAAAAAAAGGTAAAGGACCCCTGGACGGTTGATATCTCAGCACACATGGGTCTCTTTCCAGGACAGCTTTTATTCTCCCAATAATCCTGGGAGTGGACCAAGGTCCCCCTGTGAGCTTTTCCCCCACCCCAGTGTTTTTAGCTGTTCCTGTTTTATCTGTAAACTGCCTTGAGTCTCTGTCAGGGAAAAAAGCAGGGTAAAAATGTATAATAATAATGTATAGGTGGGGAAGGATTCAAACCTGGGTGTTCCCAATCCTAGTCTTGACATTCTAGTTTAAGTATGGGCAAAGGGCTATAAACAGAGATAATAAAGCATGGAATCGGCCACATCTGCCTCTGCCTTTTCTCCACATGCCACAATTTAGGAGGGAGGGATAATATTAATCTTTATCACAAGCAGTAAAGCTAGCCCTGACTGAGGATTATTTTCACATCCCAGCTGGAACAGCTCAGTCGATCGAGCATGAAACTCTCAATCTCAAAGTAGTAGTATCTGAAGAAGTGTGCATGCACACGAAAGCTCATACCAAGAACTAACTTAGTTGGTCTTTAAGGTGCTACTGGAAGGAAAAAAAAATTTTTGTTTCAAAGTAGTAGGTTCATGTGCCACGTGGGGCAAAATATTATTTCATTGCCCAGGGGACTGGCAGGACTAGATAGTCCTCGTGGTCTCTTCCCACTCTACAATTCTATGATTCTGTATACCCAGAAAGCATTGTAAATAACTGCCCAGGGGCCAGATGTCTGATAAGATAGTGGCCACAATACTTGCCAAGAAGAAAGACAATTGAGTGCTGGATAAATTTGGTGTAGCTGACTGTAAATATTTAGGGGTTTGTGTGAATTCCAGGCTCATGCACCTAATGCCAACCTATATAAGTGCCATCAGTTTGCATTGATCCCTGTTCTGAGGAGCGTACAGTGATTTGGTGTAAAAACATCTGAAAATGACCAATAGACTACGAAGTTTTCAGGCAAGGATTGCACCAGAGTGGAAGGCAAATAGAAGCTGATCTTGTCAACAAAGTGTAGGATGGATGGGTCAAGAAGCATGCCAAGATCAGAAGCAAGGAGACAACCTTTGGAGCAAGCGGGGAGGCGGGGAGAGGGGGAGAGAGAGAGGGAAAGAGCTGCAGACAGGAAAAACAGGACAAATTTCTGGAAACAGGGCTGGCCTGGCCCTACCATTTGGCAGAGTAAGGTGGCTGCCTAGGGCGGCAGATGCTGGTGGGTGGCAAGTGGTGGCAAGTTGTTGCAGGACAGAGCTGTGTGTGCTGTGCAACCTGCCCTGTATCCCCTAAGGTAACCTACTGCCCTCATGTGGTATAGGATTCTGCCCCATCACCAGTGTTGAAATAAGATTGCAGTATTATTATTAATTACATTGGTATACCGCCCTTCATCCAAAGATCTCATGGCGGTTCACAGCATAAAATACAAAAGAAAACCACCAAATAATTAATAGAAACAAAAACAAAGCAATAGCACCCTCCAAAAATAAACACATTTAAAGGGCTGGGTTGAAGAGGAACGTTTGTGTGTGGCGCTGTGGGTTAAACTTGCCGATCAGAAGGTCAGTGGTTCAGTTCCCCGCAATGGGGTGAGCTCCCATTGCTCGTTCCCTGCTCTTGCCAACCTAGCAGTTTGAAAGCACGTCAAAGTGCAAGTAGATAAATAGGTACCGCTCCAGCAGGAAGGTAAACGGCGTTTCCGTGCGCTGCTCTGGTTCGCCAGAAGCGGCTTAGTCATGCTGGCCACATGACCCGGAAGCTGTACTCCGGCTCCCTCGGCCAGTAAAGCGAGATGAGCACCGCAACCCCAGAGTCGTCTGCAACTGGACCTAACGGTCGGGGTCCCTTCACCTTTACCTTTAATGATGTATAACGAAGGCACCAGGCAAAGCTCCCTGGGGAGAGCCTTCGGCAGGGAATTACTGCAGAAAAGGCCCATTCTTGTCTTGGCACCCTCTCATGGAGGAGGCACATGAAGAATGGCCTCAGATGATGAACACAGAGTCTTGGTCTGGTCATGTGGAGAGAGGCAGTCCTTGAGGTATTGCGGTGGTCCTGAGCCGTTTTTAAGACTTTATAGGTGAAAAACAGACTTTATAGGTATAAAAAATGCCAGCTTTTTGTATGCAGAATAGCGAAAAGGACATCTTTCCTTTGCCTTAGGTAGCGAAACCTATTCAATCAGTGTTATGTTGAACCCAGAGACTATGCAGCACAGAGTTCTGGAGAAGACCTGGAAGGAGAACATTGCAGTAATTCAAAACAACTCTTCTCATAGACTTGCCCAGTCATTAAAACAGACTTTTTTGTCTGGCTTTGATGTGGGCATTGGAACTCAGCCTGTTTTGATTTGGCCTTGACAGATTAGCTTCCCAGTGTCTTCCAATGTTCTGTCCAGGTAGGACTGGCATGCACTATTATTGACAGTGTCCACTGCCCTTTGGACAACAAAAAGGCCCACAGTGTGTTGGTAAGGGTGATGTGATTTCCATGGAACAATAAATCTTGAATGCTATATTGCACATGTATCTGTGGCCTTTTAAACTGTGTGTGTGAGTGAGAGGGAGAGATTTTGTTTGTTACTACGGTATATTATTTTTGTGTTTTTACATTGTAAATTACCCTCTGATTATCAGATGAAGAGCAAGATAGTAATGTAATCAATAATAGTAATACGGTATCTTTTCCCTTTTTTCTTTTTTAAACTGAAAGCAGCCTCTTGGGTTTCAGCAGCTGTTTAACCCTTTCTTTTTTGGGCTTCTTTTGTGCTCAGAATTCACCTTCCTGCTTTTCACCTCCTGCAGGGGCATCTACTTCTTCTGCCCTGCAGGGCCAAAAGCAATTCTGTGATCTTGTGTGAATTTGAAAGAGGCAAGCAGGGGGAAGGGTTCAGAAGGGAAGGAGCAAGCCCACCCCTCTGTACTCCATTCTTTCATTGAAACTCAAAAGCCACAGTGGTGCTTCAGCTTGAAAGGAGAACAGAGGAAGCAGACATAGTGCTGCATGAAATGTCCATTGTGGCCCTAAGTTCTCAGGTGTTTGAATTCTGCTTCCTCATTCTGAAAACAGTTTGAGTGAAAGCAACATTTTAAATGGCATTTTTACTATGCTAGCGATGTCATAACTGTCAGGGAATCTCTTGAGTAAATCTGTGCTCCAGGGCATGCTAATAAAGGCTGTGGGTATGTTTATTGAGGACATCTGTTTTGGCCAACTAGAATGCAGATGGTCAAGACAAATCACTGGGACATCCTTCTCACTACCTAGAGGTCATTGAAGCTTGGATAGATATTTGATAGGACATCCTGCTGTCTTAACTAGGCTTCTAATGAATGCTCTCAGTCTTTACTGTTCTCTGTAAGCTTCTGCTCTGGAGTATTTATGAGCTTGATGCCCTCCACCCCACTGGCAAAGTTATCTCATATATATATATATATATATATATATATATATATATATATATATTCCTGACTGTAAATAGCTAGGGTTGCCAACAGTTTTCCTGTTAGGTCTTTCACCCCTCTAATGGATGTGTTAAGGGCAGGCATTCAACAGCAGAATCACAGCTCATCATAGAGGTGCAGCAGCAGCTTAAGAGTAGATTGGCCAGGAAGCCATGAACTCCCTAGGTGGCCTTTTACTCAATAAAATACAATAGAATAAAAAAGAAACAATAGAAATACAGTTAAAAATTAATATGAAAGTTTAATATTTGACTTCCTTTACAAAAAAATTTTTTTTTTCTTCCAGTAGCACCTTAAAGACCAACTAAGTTAGTTCTTGGTATGAGCTTTCGTGTGCATGCAGGTATCTGAAGTGCATGCAGGTATCGTGTGCATGAAGGTATCTGAAGAAGTGTGCATGCACACGAAAGCTCATACCAAGAACTAACTTAGTTGGTCTTTAAGGTGCTACTGGAAGAAAAAAATTTTTTTTTGTTTTGACTTCCTTTAGTAATGTATTCTTTTGAAATGTTTTAAGATATAGATATATTTGTTAACTCGGTTGCGTTAAATGTGCACCCTGTAGCTGACCTCCTTTCTAATGTTTTATTTTGAAATATTTAAGATAATATTTTATTTCCATGTTAATTATGTTGTTCTGAAGATATACTTTGTATCTGACTTTCTTCAGTAATGCTTTATTTAATGTTTTAGCGTATTGTAAACTGCTTTGTGTTTAAGGGTTTCCCCCCTTAAAAATATAAAGCTGTATAGAAATGAAATGAATAATAGCAATAATAATGTGGGCATGTTGTGGACCACCTGAATGAAGCTTGTGGACTACAATTTGGGAACTCCTGGCATTGTGGAGAGAGAACAGTGTTGAACTAATTCATTTTGTTGAACTAGGAGTGGAGAGACCCAGGTTCAGTCTTCATATGTCAGCTGTGAAGCTCTCACTGGGTGACCCTTGATCCGGTATCTATTTATCTATACAGTAGTACCTCAGGTTAAGTACTTAATTCGTTCCGGAGTCCTGTTCTTAACCTGAAACTGTTTTTAACCTGAAGCACCACTTTAGCTAATGGGGCCTCCTGCTGCCACTGCACCGCCGGAGCACGATTTCTGTTCTCATCCTGAAGCAAAGTTCTTAACCTGAAGCACTATTTCTGGGTTAGCGGAGTCTGTAACCTGAAGCGTATGTAACCCGAGGTACCACTGTACCTGATGTTTCCCAAGGTTATTGTTTGTATAAAAGTGGGTGGATGTCAAGACTGGACTGAAGGGGACGAGATGGAGGGGGAATGGTGGAGACCACTCCCCTCTTCTCCTGAAGCTTCCAGAGAAGAGGAAGGCAGTATTGATTTACAGCTGGGGTTTGAGGAAGGTCACAGTGCAGAGACTGGTGAACAGAAGAGTTGGGAGGTGTTAGAAGGGGCAAAGGGAGGCAGAGCAACCAGCTGTCACGTTGCCATTGGAGAGTATTTCTGACCTCCCTTCTCCCAGAACTTGGCCTTCATTAAGAGTGCAAGAGCAAAGGACCCAGAGACAGTTGGCCATGGCAAGCCACCGTAAGGGAAAATGGTGTTGCTGGGAAGGGAGGCAGGAGGAGCTCAGTTGGAGCAATGCCATTATCGATAGGCAGACTGCATTCTTTTGTCTCTTGCCATGATGAATAAACAAACTCATTAGAAAAGACTCTACCTTGTTTTTCTCTGCTTCCTCCCGAAGCCTGACAGTGGGAAGCACATTTGTCCCTTTGCGCTTGTTGGAGAAAAGGTGTGAATGTACAGTACTTAGTCACAGACTAGATCAGGGGTCAGCAAACCTTTTCAGCTGGGGGCTGGTCCACTGTCCCTCAGACCTTGTGGTGGGCCGGATTATATTTTTTGGGGGGGAAATGAACGAATTCCTATGCCCTAAAATTACCCAGAGATGCATTTTAAATAAAAGGACACATTCTACTCATGTAAAAACACACTGATTCCCGGACCGTCCGTGGGCCAGATTTAGAAGGCGATTGGGCCGGATCCAGCCCCCGGGCCTTAGGTTGCCTACTCATGGACTAGATGGACTCTATGAGTTTCTGGAGCTTCCTGGGATACAAATGGGATCTGAAAGAAGGAATCTCTTTGCCCCCTCCACCTAGATGGATCTGATGCAACCCCTGCCAGAGGTTGGGGTGTGCTCCACCAATACCTGAGATCGCCCAAAGTTGTTCAGCATTTTTTGGGAGATCGCTGCTGCTTCCTGATTTAAACCCTTCCAAAATCACGAGAGGACCTAATGTCCTTCACGTCTGACCATGACCAGCAGGTATATTTACCCATTTCATCACCACTAATCAATGATCATTTTAGATGGATGAGATAATAATTTATTCTTGAAATGTAGAAGAAGATACGCTGCTCTAAAGCTTTTAAAGTTCAAACTCATGTGCTATCAGAGAGTTGTCTTCCCCTTCCTCATCTCATTCTTTGTCAGAATTTTCATTCTGCTGGGCATATTCTGTATCATAATTATTTGGCCTAATTCTCTGGGTCGGTGCAAGGAGATTTCTGCATTGCATCATAATGAACAAGTGCCAGCTTTCTGAAATCTGGCAGCTATTTAAAGAGTGACCAAGATCAAACAGGGCATAAAACTGCCTCAAAGTCACTGGATGTGACTGGGGAATAAATTGACAAGGTTTCATTCCCCAACAGAGCTTGTACTAAATTGATATCTACGTGGAGGTCAATGGGTCAGTTCTAAACAGGGGTTGCATAACATGAGCATGTCTTTTAAACAAACATTATTTGGTTCTGATGATGAACTGACTTGTTAATAAAGGGTGGGGGTGGGAAGAGGCTGTTCTTCCTCTGCGCCGTAAAATGACAGAGATCCTAGCATGCCTTTTCAAGTCAGTAGCTGGAAAACTTGTTCAGAGTCTTAGTGAAGGCCAGGCAGAGTGCCTCTCTTGCACCTTCTCATTGGTGGCCCTGTGTCTGCAGCAGTTTAGCGCAGAAAAACACATTCCTGCCACTGACTACTGATAGTGGAAAGGATAAAAACAGAACTTGTGACATTGGCGGCAGAAGGTTTATTCCTGGTACCTAGATGCACCAATGATCTGACTTGGTAAAAGGCACCTTCCTGTGTTCCTATGGACAGCAGAAGCCCAGTTCCTGAGCAGAAGTAGGCTCCCTGACCCATGAAAACTGGGCCTTGAACTTTCATCAGCAAGCACCCTTAAACATGGTTGGTTCCAATGGAGGATATTGAAGTGGAAACATAGGAGAAATGCTACCAATGACTTTCTGGACTCATTACTCCTGTGAGCCGTTCTGATCCTACTGGATTTGCCTCATGCTTCCATTATGAACTGTAAGAAGGTCATGTTGAAGCTACTATACTGCAGGACATAAGGTGAAGCTGCTCTGCCTCAGTAATAGAGAACCGGCAATTTTCGCCCCCAGGAAGAGCAATTGACTATTAAACGACTCTGAGAACTGCAGGTTTGTGAGAGGAATAGGTGTCTTCTAATAACACAGAGACTCGGGTGGTGCTGTGGGTTAAACCACAGAGCCTAGAACTTGCCGATCAGAAGGTCGGCAGTTCGAATCCCCGTGATAGGGTGAGCTCCCGTTGCTCAGTCCCTGCTCCTGCCAACCTAGCAGTTTGAAAGCACGTCAAAGTGCAAGTAGATAAATAGGTACTGCTCTAGCAGGAAGGTAAACGGCATTAGTCATGCTGCTTAGTCATGCTGGCCACATGACCTGGAAGCTGTACACTGGCTCCCTTGGCCAATAAAGCGAGATGAGCGCCGCAACCCCAGAGTCGGTCACGACTGGACCTAATGGTCAGGGGTCCCTTTACCTTTAATAACACAGGACTGCAATACCGCAAGGACCGCCTCTCTCCATATGAGCCGACCAGGATCATCTTCTGAGGCCCTTCTTTGTGGGCCTCCCCCATGAGAGGTCTGGGGGAGCCCTTCTCCCTCCTCGGGGAAAAGTCCCGAAGAGCCACACACATGCTCCACGCAGCTCTTTAAAGGGAGCACTGAGCAGAGCCTCCCGGCTGCATTCACTCCATAAGACGCACACACATTTCCCCTTAGTTTTTAGGAGGGGAAAAGTGCATCTTATAGAGCGAAAACTACGGTACATTCAATCAGGAGCAACGTTTCTCTCTACTCACTAGTGCTACCCTAATTGCCATTCTGTGCTCGCCTGGGGATACTATAGGCACTGTTGCACTCAAAGTTACTTCTCACCTGCATCTGTGAGCCTGCATGACTCTGCACACCACATAAAATAGATTGTGTAATATGTACTCTGATGTGAGAAAGGATGAGGCAATGTGGGAATTTGCGAGATGTTACTGCAGTTGAGTTCCACTTGAATGTGTTTGAGGATGAAACTGGACTTGGTTCCCGGTTCATACACCTCCTGCAATGCTTATCTGGTTGGCAGGAAGCCTGTGAGTTTGCCTGCTAGTTATCACGGAGTTCCCTTGGCACTGCCAAGTCTTATTGACCAATGAAGCTCTCAGTCATGCCACCCGGTTAAAGGTATCTTCTGTCTTTTTTTTTTTAAAAAAAACCCCAGCTGTTACAAATTACTTATACTTGAATAAAAGTCACATGGTTTGATGAGACTGCTAATTTTTTTAAAAGAGAATAATTGAAGTCAGTGGTGATTTTTTGGCACAATATTCTTTAAAAGAATGTAACCCCAGTTATGCAAGAAAGCTAAATGCAGGATTTTCTGCTTCTGTATCTGATATTTGTAAGGGTCATCCTGGCCTTCAAGGGAAAAACGGGCTGGTCAAAAAGCAAGCAATACTAAATAGCCATTTTTTTCTTAGCTTCCTATGCGTCTCCTTACCTCAGCCAGGGGCATAGTTGGGGGGGCGGCAGCTGGCCCCCAATCAAGTACCATATTTTTCGTCCCATAGGATGCTCCATCCCATAGGATGCACCTAGTTTTTTTGGGGGGGAAATAAAGGAAATTTCCCCCCCCTTTATTTCCCCCCAAAAACCAGGTCGGGGAATCCAAACCAGGTCGGGGAACAGCGGGATGTCGGCGCTGCGCCTCCCCGCTGTCCCCCGAGCTTGTGGGGCTGGCGGCAGGGAGAAGCGCGCTTCTCCCCAGAGCCAGCCTCCAAACCAGGTCGGGGAACAGCGGGATGGTGGCACTGCACCTCTCCGCTGTCCCCCGAGCTTGTGGGGCTGACCGATGTCTGCCCAGCGCGAGGGGCACTTTGCTTCAGGGCTCCCACGCGCCGGACGGCAGGCTGCTACCCGCAGCCTAGGGAGCCCTGCGGGAACTCCCGCGGGCTCCCCAGGCTTTCTGATAGCTTCCTGAAGCCTGGAGAGCGAGAGAAGTCGGTGCACACCGACCCCTCTCACTCTCCAAGCTTCAGCGAAAGCCTGTATTCACCCCATAGGACGCACACAGATTTCCCCTTCATTTTTGGAGGGGAAAAAGTGCGTCCTATAGGGCGAAAAATACGGTACATAAAAAAAAGAAACTTAACTAAAAGTAGAAATAATCAGAATATTTGAAATTGAAATGCTCTCTGAGGTCGCTTGGAAGATGTGGTGCGTTCTAGTGATGCAACTGGCAACCTGACTGAGCGATAGGTGTGGCTTCCATGAGCTGACCAATCGTGTCACAGGTAGCTCGGTTCTGGAAGCTTCTCATAGTTTCTGGCATTTTCTCCTGAGAGCCTGCACCTGCAAGGCCTGTCTAGAAATGAATTGGAAGTTTCCCACAGACTATTTATACTGCAGAAAGCCCTCAGGGCTCAATCGATGATATAGTTCATTGGAGGGCAAAAGAAAAATTTGAGAAGAAAGTGCTGAAATGGTTTTCCGCAAATCCAATAAAACTTGTTTTAGTTTAGATTTTTTTTAAATGAAAAAGACGTGTGCTTTATAATTTTGCAAACTGTACTCGTTAACCGCATGAAAGGTTACTTTTTTAAAAATTTAACTTCCTAGGTTTCAAATGACTGAAGATTTTGACAGATTTTCCTGAGCACTTGGGGTCGAAAGAAAACAATTTAAAATAACTGTTGTTGAGAGATTTCATTCCGAATCTGCTGGATGGAGCCGGACAGAGGATGGTGACAGGTGGATGTCCTGCTCTCTCATAACATAATTCCTGGCTACGCTCATGACCTCAGAAGGTCCCACGTTCAATCTCAAGCATCTCTGGAAAAGATCGATCTCTCTCTCTCTCTCAGATCCTGGAGAGTCACTGCTGGACTAGGTGGAGCCAATGTTCTGATTTCTTAGAAGGTACTTTCCTATCTTATTCCTAAAGCCTAGGAAAATAAGTCTCACAGGACCTTGCTTCCTGCACCGCTTCATTGGCTGCCAGGGCCAGGAAATTGACTGTGGCGGCATTAATTCACAGGTCTTCCTTTCCTGGACATTGCTGTGGAGGTGAAGCAAGGAGACCTGAGGCTGCTGTTCTTGGCAACAGACATGCATTCCTTATGTTGTCTCATCTTGCCTTGGGCTATCTCTGAAAATTTCTTTTTTTTAAAAAAATATAACTTTATTAAAACAAAACATATTATCCAGAAACATATCATCCTTATTCCCCCCCATTTTTCCTCCCTCCCCCCACAGAACCCCCCCCGACTTTCCTCAGTTCCAGTCTTTGATTTCTCTAAAAATGCTGTTTTCTGCATGTCACACAGTTGTATAGATCCTCAAACTATTTAGCTGATTATTAGCAATAAAAAGTTTGTGAATGTTTATTCAAAAGCATCCAAGGAGTCCAGTTTGATTTGTTGCGTCTTCAAATACTTTGTAAAGGGTTCCCATTCATCTTTAAAGTCACAGTTATCCTTGTCCCGTAGCTTGTATGTCAGTTTTGCCAGTTCTGCATAGTCCATCAATTTTTCTTTCCATGATTCTAAAGACTAAACCAACTAAAGAATCAGGGCTATGTCTGAAATTCCAAGGGCCAGTAATGTGAAGACTTCTGCAGCAGCATCCCTGTGGGGCAGGGATGATAAACCTCTAGCCTTTGGGGTGCGGTTGGACTCTTATCTCCCCTGACCATTAGCCATGCTGGCTGGGGCAGAGAGCAGCTGAGCCCATTGGTGGTTGTCCCTTCCTCCCCAGCCAATGCCAGGGCTGGCCTGCCCATGAAGTGAGTTGAAGCAACAAGCTCTAGGCAAGTGGAAGGAGGTGGCACCATTTGCCCCTCACTGCCACTGTTGCGCCACTACCTGGACCTGCCTCCTCCTCTGCATGCTGCCTGCCCACTGCTGCTGGGCGCACAGGTGGTTGCACAGTGGAAGAGGAGGAGATGGGCACTGGCAACCCGTGCCACTGTTGACATTTCCATTCCACCTTAAGGAACAGACATGGGATTGTTACGTGTCACATGTCTGTTTACATTCCAGCACAGCTTGCTGGGATCTTCCATTGTGTACCTCGGGTTATATACGCTTCAGCTTACATACGCTTCAGGTTACAGACTCCGCTAACCCAGAAATATTACCTCGGGTTAAGAACTTTGCTTCAGGATGAGAACAGAAATTGTGCTCTGGCAGCACGGCTGCAGCGGGAGGCCCCATTAGCTAAAGTGGTGCTTCAGGTTAAGAACAGTTTTAGGTTAAGAACGGACCTCCGGAACGAATTAAGTACTTAACCTGAGGTACCACTGTATAGCTTTTGCTTTTACTGTTCTCTCTGAGACGACATGAGAGAGAGACGACATGTTTCTTTGTCCTGATTTATGATTAATAAATGTGTAGTTGTAGTATGCTTCCACAAGCCTCACGCCTATTCTGTGTGCGCAGTTCGATCTGCTGATAGTGTGCCCAGGCTTTGAAGCCCGGGTCGCTGATTTACGTCGGAGCAGTGGTGATGGTCTTCGTAGCAGGACTGCTGGAAGGGAATGGCCCAGCCGGGGCTAGCCAGCTGGCCTCCCGGCCCTCTGCATGCCGACAACAGCCATACCACACCACGCCACTGCTCCTGAATCTTCCATATAATGTGTAATTTGGCCCAGAGTTGGTTTTGCTCTGAATTGCCTGCTGGATGCCTCTCCTTTCTACCAATAAAAATACTGGTTTAACAGCTCAAATTAATAGCGCCCATTAAAATGCTGGTGTCAAATTGCAGCTCAGCAATAATCCCATGTGACTATGATGCTCGGCAGTGTGACTGATCTGGATAAGAATAGATGCTTGGAAAGTTGGAGACGTAACAGACCTGCTCTTATTGTAGGCCCTCTTGAGTCATCTTCTCCCAAAGGACACGTCTACCTGGTGACAGGGTCCTCCTGAGGCACAGCCCAAGGCGGTTTTTAGCAGCACTTGTACGACGTTGATGGCACAGATACACATAAATGAATATATGTCTGTCAGGGAACTGCCATCAGCTCAGGGACGAGAGGGGAAGGAGCGGATGGATTACAGAGAGCCCCCAGGGATCGTGGGAAGCAGCACCTCCTTAGCGGAGGAAAGAAGCCACGCCTCTAGTGGGGAGGAGAAGCAGGGCCCGGAGGCTGCAAGGCGGTGCTAGGACACCTTGCCTGAGCAAAGCGGGGAGGAGGGAGGTCCCCCGTTGCCCACGCCTTTCGTGCGCAGTAGGCTAACGCGCCAAGAAGGGAGGCGTAGACTGGGTGTCAAGAGATTACTTTGCTGGGGAAGATTCAAGGACCGCCCACTCTCAGATTCTGCCAGTGAATGAGCGAGCCATGGGAGAGTGGCGCTCTGCATGGAGAAAGTTTATTTGGCACCAAAAACAAGGCTTTAGAGCCGACCAGGGAGGCATTTGCCTAATTGCTCTCGAGCAACCCCCTGATACCTTTACAGTGTCATTGTAATTATTGTTACTATTATTTAAAAAGTTGGATAGCCCGCCCAATGCAAAGGAGCAAGAATGTGGGCTGATGCACCTTCTTGGCAACTTATGGGCCAGGTGTCTGATTTGCAATGGAATAAACCACTGCCGGGTTGTAGTGCCACACATGTACAGTATGATAGCATCCACTTCTCTGTAGTCACTAGGAGGCTTAGATCAACGTCACTTTGCCAGATCACACATTCATTGGGTGCTATTTGTAGATACATCGTTTGCTTGTATTTAACAGAAGCAGAAGTACATAAGTAGCATGGGCTGAGGTGCATCACACCAGGCTTTTTGTAAATATGGTACTGTTTTCCAACGTGGAATTTGTTAGGAGCTCTAAATAGCTCGGGATAGTTCTGCAGAATTTTATGAGCAGGCTATTTAAGGAAAGGCATTTTGGTCAGCCAAGGGAAGTGTTCTTAAGAGCAAAACCCGGTCAGAAGAATACCAATGATAACAGCTGGGAATGGCATATGCTTTCTTTTGAAGCCTCTAAACTTTTTCATGGTCTCTCCTCCTTGTTCCTGTCTCCGAACCAATCTATGCAGTCAGCTAAATCACATGATGCAGAGTTCGCTGGATGATGCCATTTCAGATTTCAAGGGGTTGAATGGCTGCCTGTTTGTTTCTGGGCTAAATTTAAGATGCTGGTTCTTAACCCTACATGACCTGAGCCTGGAATATCTGATGGAGAGTTCCTTCTCGCATATATATATCTCCCCATTTGTCAAGGTCTGTGAGGGAAAGTTTTTAGTAGGCTCTGGTGCTACAGAGCCATGATTTCCCTCAACGATAAATAGGTCTTTCTCGGTAGTGAGAAACTCCTGCAAAGGGGCTCCTCTTTTGCCAAAGCCTAGACAACCAAATGTTGGTGAGGGAGGGCTCCATCAAGGATTCTGCCATCAAATCAGTTCAAATACCTTTGGCACGATCTGGTCTCCCTTTTTCTTTTTTATAGAAGGATAAGAGGATATTTTAATGCCACCATCACAGAGGTGTCTGCAGAGGTGATATATTGATTGAAAACGTATTGTATTGTAACTGCATTGTACCTTTTGAATAAATGTTTTTTTGGCAGGAAAAAAACCCTCAGTTCTTCCCCCAATTTGGCAGGAGCAGTTCTGATCTCTTGACGCAGACAGGGGTATAAATTCATTGTTGGAGACAGTATGCCTCTGAATACTAATTGCTGTGAATCGCAGTTAGGTAGAATGCTGTTACACTCAGCTCTTGCTTCTGAGCTTCCCATAAGCTTCTTTAAGGTTTTTAAACCGCTTTGTTTTTTCTTCCTCTTTACAATCAAGCGGCAGATAAATTTTATGGGAGGAAAAAAAGGCTCACTCTGAGGATAGGAAGTTGGAGAAGATGGGCCTTTGGCTTGGTCCAAATGGTTCTTCTTATGATCTTTGTTCCACCTCAGTGACCATTCATGAGCCATGGGCTTGGTCCTGCAACTAGGATGATCGCTTAAGCATACCTCAAAAGATGACTGATTTGCATTAAAGATTGCATGTGCTAATGTATGAATATAGATGCAAATTTGGAATTAATTACAGTGGTACCTCGGGTTAAGTACTTAATTCGTTCCGGAGGTCCGTACTTAACCTGAAACTGTTCTTAACCTGAAGCACCACTTTAGCCAATGGCACCTCCCGCTGCTCCTGCGCCGCTGGAGCACGATTTCTGTTCTCATCCTGAAGCAAAGTTCTTAACCTGAAGCACTATTTCTGGGTTAGCAGAGTCTGTAACCTGAAGCGTGTGTAACCTGAAGTGTATGTAAGCCAAGGTACCACTGTAGTTCAGTTTAAATATAAATGTAATACAGTCTCACTATTGTGGGAAACACCAGGACAATTGACAACAGTTAGACAGCTGTCCTGTGTAAACTAGGACATGCTGCCACCCTGCTAACAGCACTGTGCAGAAATGACAAAAGCAGTAACTGTTCAGATTAGATATAAAAACAAACAACATAAAAGCAATACGTCAGCAGGATCTGAGCAAAACAGAAAAACCCGACCGGACATAAAGGCCAACATCAGCTCATGGTTGAATATCCATTTCCCATATTTATATATATATAAAACTTCCTTGAGGCTCAGGGACTGTGTTACCACATAGTTTGCCTGTCTGTGCAGATGGGTTTTCCAAGATTGTGGGAAAAGTTTATTGTACTATTATAACACATATTGCCTCATGATTGGCTTAAACTGCAATAAGCCCCTTATTTATTTTGCAGCTGTAGCAATCAAACATTGTGGTCCCAGGCATCCTGAAATTTCCCACTCCTGAAAAAGTCCACCCTGGATCCTTTGTTGCTTTGTGACAACTACTGCCCCATTGCAAATACCCCCCCGCCCCGCCGCCTTTTATAGAGAAGTCAATTTCAAGCGTTGTGGTGCACCAACTGCAGGTGCTGTTTTGGTGAAACATATTACCTTGACCCATTTCAATCTGGGTTCAGGCCTTGTTATTTATTTTCTGGCATAAAATTTACACACCACTTGATTATAAAAGATTATAAAAGCAGTTTGTGAAAAGATAAAAACAAGAAAATAAAGGAAAAAATGCAACAATCCTTTAAAACACACAAAGGACCAGATGGACCTTTATCTAGAGAAGGACAAGGGGAATGTCACCCTGTTATTCTTACTTGAATCTCTTAGCAGGTTTTGGTACCTTTAACCATGGTATCCTTCTGAGCTGTCTTAGTAGGATGGATATTGGAGGCCCTGTGTTACAGAATAGTTAAGGGGCTGCAAGCCTATGCACATCTTTGAGGGTGAGTTCCATTGAGCTTAATACTTTGGATTGCGCAGTAATTTTCTCAGCCATTGTGAAACAAATTATACATGTCTTGTAATGCCAAAAATTAATTTCTGAGGGTGGAATTCAACATCACATTATGGTGAGCGTTCTGTCAGCGCTGCGTTCTGCCCCCCCCCCCACTTCTGCCCCACTGCCCGTGTGCTGTTCTGGGGTTTTCCAGAGCCCCCAAGCCAATTTGTGGGGTGGAGGGCTAAAGTCGGGGAGAGGAAAGCCCTATTGCTCCAGCAACAGCCCTTGCACAGGACTTGCACTGACAGGATTGATTAAATGAATCCTGCCCAATCATTCCATTCCAGAAGATCAAGACTGTAGCCAAGAGTGTGACAGATTCTTAGGCTTAGTGCAGGATGATGGAGAAGAATGACATACCCTGGGGGCAAAATTGAAATCTTAAATGGTTTTAGACTGGCAGGTGTGAAATGCCTCACAGGAAGCCACACGTTAAGGCTGCAATCTTATGCCCACCTACCCAGGCGTAAGCCCCGCTGAACTGAGCGTCACATACGTCTGGGTAGACAGGTATAAGAAGGTAAAAGGTAAAGGACTCCTGGATGGTTAAGTCCAGTCAAACTTGACTATGGGGTGCGGTGCTCATTTCGCTTTCAGGCCAAGGAGCTGGCGTTTGTCCACAGACAACTTTCCAGGTCATGTGGCCAGCATGGCTAAACCGCTTCTGGCACACAGAACACCACGACGAGTGCCAGCGCGCACGGAAACAGCGTTTACCTTCCTGCCGCAGTGGTACCTATTCATCTACTCGTGCGGGTGTGCTTTCGAACTGCTAGGTTGGTAGGAGCTCGGACAGAGCAATGGTAGCTCACCCTGTCCCACATACTCAAACTGCTGACCTTCCGATCGCTAAGCCCAAGAGGCTCAGTGGTTTTGACCACAGCGGTACCCGCTCCCTCCTTCTTACATGTGTAAGAACCACACTGTAAAAGCGACGTTGCCATTCTCCATCATTTCTTGGCTGGTGGCAGAGGGTGAGGGTTGTAAATGATTGAGAAGGGTGGGTTTAAGGTGGAGGAAAAGGTCGTTGAATGAAAAGCCCAGAGAGTGCACCAAAAGATAGACACCCAGACAAAGCTGGGCCATTGTTTACAAATGTAGCAGGGACTCTGACATGCGGCATAAATGAAGGGAAGGGCTTGCCTGGTCTCTCACCATGCCTACACTTATGGAATGTCTCAAATTGCCAGTTCCAATATTTACCTTACTGTAATAGCCACAGGCCTCATTGTGCTACACCCTGTGTAAACACCTACCAGGAACCAGCCCCTGTTGAGAAGCACACCCCTCTGCAGGTTGGAGTTGCTTGGCATATAACGTGGCTCCTGTTATGAAAAGCCAGAGAGTGTTCCTCCACCGCTACACAGGAGGTGGGGAGGGAATGTGTCAGGAGGAGATCAAAAGTACAATTGCTGTGCGAAACTTGGGGGGGGAACGATTAGGGGTTAAAAATGGTATAGAAGTCCGCTGAGAAAAGTACCTCAGAAAACGCACAGGAAGTGAAGATTTGTGCTTAAATTCAGAACATCTCTCGGCTTTTGTTTTATTGCTTATTTACACAGCAAGGCGATCCTGCGTATCGGTGGATATTGTGCGCTGTGAATTAGAAGTTGAAACAGCAGCTCATTGCTCATGAGTGGTCGCTGGAGATTTGGAGTTCATGGGAAAGGGAAGCCCCCTCCCCGCCATGTTGAAATACAGAGGAAACCCAATGCGTTGAACAAAGGGCCACTAAGCTAAGGAAACAACCGTGGGCTGTGTATAATTTTCTAGTAGGTGTGATAAATTAAATTTATCTATTTATCTATCATCCAGGATAAATTAAATTATATGGAAACAGAGATGCAGTGAATTTCCCTGTCCTCAAAAGAGGCAGCCTGTTGCATTACTATGAGCCTGCTCTAGACCTAGTCTTGACCTTTCTGGAGCATACTCAAAACAGTGCAAAAACACAGGGTTAAGTCTCTCTCTCACACCCACACCCACACCCACACCCACACACCCCTCACCCAAAGGTCTTGGTGAGGTACACACACTCATTTGAAGCCAAACTGACAATATATGAGCTAAAACCAAAATACATAAATCACGCTATGACCTCTGAGAAAAATGTCCTTTAGATGGCAGCAGGAACCAGACACTGTGTTAAAGAATTTTGTGGTGCATGTGCACCATGCTGTGGCTTCATGGAAGAGAACACATTCTGCATGTCGAAAGTTCAGGCTCTTCTCTTGATCTCTCCAGCCAAAAGGCTCTCAGGTAGCAGAATTGAGGAAGTTCTCAGCTGAAGACCTTGAAGAGCTGTTATGGACAGCTTAGGCTAGAGAGACGAATGGACTGATGGCATAGGAGGCAACTATATGCTTCTGCCTGGGTCTCTCCCTCAGCGGTGGCTGCCTGGGTGCAGGAAGCAGGACGCCATGTTGGTGCAAGGTAGGGAGTGATTCCCTTGCACTTGGGCTGGGATAAGAGACCCTTATTCCAGGTTCAGCTGCTGCAGCACAGCTAGACATAAAGACTGGACCCTTGACAGGTTTTGCATTGGTCTGCGTTAAAGGTGAGATCAAATGCTGTTTTTAAAAAATTGCCAAAAAATCAGATGTTATAATTACCAATCACTACATGCCAACCTAGCAGTTTGAAAGCACGTCATGTGCAAGTAGATAAATAGGTACCACTCTGGCGGGAAGGTAAACGGCGTTTCCATGCGCTACTCTGGTTCGCCAGAAGCGACTTAGTCATGCTGGCCACATGACCTGGAAGCTGTACGCCGGCTCCCTCAGCCAATAAAGCGAGATGAGCGCCACAACCCCAGAGTCGGTCACGACTGGACCTAATGGTCAGGGGTCCCTTTACCTTTACCTTAAATGCCACCCAACCAGTTAAGTCAGATACCGTACTTAATTCCATTGCAACTATGAAAACAGTCAAATATTGGTCCACATATTTACTTGGGCAAAACTGTGACAGGACTTCAGATGGTAATCCACAACACCAAAGTCTCATTTACTTGCTCATTTTCCAATGCCAGCAATGCCCTTCTGCAAAGGGCAAACACGCTAGTTTGTGCAAAAGAGTAATTGAATCTGAAATTTAATAAAGTTGTGGCCAATTTTAATCCCATAGCACGTTGTCTTGAGTCATTATTCTGCTCAGGGGTTGCCTGGGGGTTGGGGGGACTCCGCCTGTCCACGCAAATGGAAATACTCAAAAACTAGTGGGGGAACATTTCATTCTTCTGGGCACTCTGTAAATGACCATCCTGGAGTAGTCACCCTGGAGCAATTTCAAAGGGAGACAGCAGCATGGAGTCACTGAATTACAATTCAGCAAGCGTTTTATTGATATCACTTGTGGGCCGAACAAGACAAAGGATCATTGCTCTCTGACCTCATTGTTTACAACCTCCCCCCGGCCCCTGTTGCCATGTATATATGTGCCTGCAACGTGGGAAAATGCTTCATGTATCTCATACCCTCCAACATTTCTCTGGTTTCATAATGATAATTTTACTATCTACTGTATACCCCACACATCTTACTGAGTTGCCCCAGTCACTCTGGGCAGCTTCCAACATATACAAAAATATAACAAGACACTAAACATTAAAAAAAGCTTCCCTATACAGGATTGCTTTCAGATAGCTTGGGGGTCGGATAACTCCATACCCTCCAACATTTCTCCAATGAAAAAAGGGACATCCTAAGGAAAAGTGGGACATTCCCGGATCAAATAAGAAACTGGGATGGCTTCTCTAAATCAGAGACGTACCTGGAAAATAGGGACACTTGGAGGGTTGAGAAATGGACTGTTGTCCAGGGGAACTTATGCTGTATAAATGTGTCACTCTTTAAGGTGTGATTAGACTCTTTGTTATTTTTATCCAACAGCGATAGAAGCAAAATGTCAGATACTGAAATAATATTTTATGGGGTGTCAGTATTCCAGAACAAAATGAAACACCAAATTATTTTGAGAGTATCTGATGAATTTTTAGCATCAAGTTTCATATGGAGAATTTTGGGGAGCAAATTCATATACTGTACCAGGAGAGAGGGAGAGAGAGAGGACCATTTTGCCTCAAATGACTGTTTTGTAATTTTGGAACAATTAATCTGTATGAAGGATGGAATTAATGCAAACTTCTGAGAAACCTGTTGGTTTTCTTTCCTCGGGAAAAGATAATAGTTGGGTGTTGTGTTTAGATGGTCTTTTGGGTGGGGGTCTTTCAGCTGATGTGCAGCTGACGTGTTTTCTGGACAATTCAGCTTAATGTATCATTTCTTTTCCTTCCCGGTTTAATGCGGCAGAGCTGACTGCTGGTTTTACAAGATATCCCAGGACCTTTTGTGCTAGGAAGGTCACTTGGAATTAAAAAGCGGCCTCTGAAACCGAATTCCAGCTCCAACACTGCTAGGCAGGAGGAGAAAAGCAGCCTGTGAGCATTTGAATTCTGAAGTCTCACATCTTGACTCTCTGTTATTATCCCTGCCTGTGTATATTAGCCTGACCAGAGTGGCGCTAATGTTTTGTTTTCAGAGAGAGCTATCCAATTCTCTTTTGTTGTTGGATGGCATGAGAGGCTAACCCCTTGGAAATTTTCCAGACTACCCATTTCTGGGGTACATTTGACCAGTCCAAGAATGTTTCATGAGGGCACTTTGAAGTGTCTCTTACTTTCAGTTTTCTATAAATATGCCCTCTTGCGAAAGGCAAGTCCAAAGCAAAATCCTCTTGCAGTTACCGTATTTTTTGCTCTATAAGACTCACTTTTTCCCTCCTGAAAAGTAAGAGGAAATGTGTGTGCGTCTTATGGAGCGAATGCAGGCTGCACAGCTATCCCAGAAGCCAGAACAGCAAGAAGGATTGCTGCTTTCACTGCGCAGCGATCCCTCTTGCTGTTCTGGCTTCTGAGATTCAGAATAATTTTTTTCTTGTTTTCCTCCTCCAAAAACTAGGTGCGTCTTGTGGTCTGGTGCGTCTTATAGAGTGAAAAATATGGTAGTTCCCTTGGCTTGGCCAAGCTATGTGCAACACAGGGCCTTGCAGGAGAAGGAAATACATACACTCTTGAACGTGAGCCTGGCCAGGGAGCTCTTCTAAAAATAATCACTGGCATCTTGACTGCAGATCTGTTATCACCAACTGTACCAAGGAAGTATTCAAAAACAGTTTTCTTTGGTTTTTCTCTTTCTGTTCGGGTTGCCTGTTTTTCCAGTGGTTTCTGTAGCCATTAGTGAGAGCTTGCGCTGCAGAGGTTGGTTGGTGATAATGCTGTCTACTCCAGGGGTGAGAAGCATGTCTGAGAAATATGGACCCTTTCAGGCTCCCAAGCTTCCTTAATAATAATAATAATAATAATTTATTATTTTTACCCCGCCCATCTGGCTGGGTTTCCCCAGCCACTGTGGGCGGCTTTCAACAGAATATTAAAATTGTTGTTGTTGTCGTTTAGTCGTGTCCGCCTCTTTGTGACCCCATGGATCAGAGCACGCCAGGCACTCCTGTCTTCCACTGCCTCCCGCAGTTTGGTCAAACTCATGCTGGTAGCTTCCAGAACACTATCCAACCATCTCGTCCTCTGTTGTCCCCTTCTCCTTGTGCCCTCCATCTTTCCCAACATCAGGGTCTTTTCCAGGGAGTCTTCTCTTCTCATGAGGTAGCCAAAGTCTTGGAGTCTCAGCTTCAGGATCTGTCCTTCCAGTGAGCACTCAGGGCTGATTTCCTTAAGAATGGATACGTTTGATCTTCTTGCAGTCCATGGGACTCTCAAGAGTCTCCTCCAGCACCATAATTCAAAAGCATCAATTCTTTGGCGATCAGCCTTCTTTATGGTCCAGCTCTCACTTCCATACATCACTACTGATGTAAAACCATAGCTTTAACTATATGGACCTTTGTTGGCAAGTGATGTCTCGGCTTTTTAAGATGCTGTCTGGCTTTGTCATTGCTTTTGCTCCCCAATATCCCACTTCCCCAGGATCTGTACGAGGTTGAACATGGTTGCAGAAGAGGGAGAAAGGCTCTTTAATTTCTAAATAATAATAATAATTTATTTATACCCCGCCCATTAAAAGCTTCCCTAAACAGGGCTGCCTTCAGATGTCTTCTTCTTTTTCATTGTACATCCCCTTCCATCAGCCTGAGGGCCTCATTCCTTATTGCACAACCCTTTAGGAGCCACATACTGATAGTGGGTGGGGCCAGAGGCAATTGTAGACAGAGCAAGGGATGCAACTCTTAAACACATGCGCACACACCTCCATCACAGCATGCTAGAGGCATTATCAGGGGGAGGACACAATCCACTCAAGGAAGATGTGGAGTGAGACTGGTGATGGGTGTAGTCTGGGAGGGCCATGTTTGTTCCTGGAATCTGAGCTTCCTGACCCCAGCTCAGCTCCTTCAGAGTTCCAAGAGCAAACCAGGCTGCTTTTTCTCTGGCCAGTGCCAGACCCTCCAAGTGTCCCTATTTTCCAGGGACAATCCTGGATATACAGAAGCCGTCCTGGTTTCTGATTTGATCCCAGAAGGTCCCACTTTCCCTTGGGACATCCCTATTTTCATCGGAGAAAGGTTGGAGGGTATGCAGTTCTGCGACCCCTGAGCCATGTTCTCCATGTAACTATATAACCTGTAAAGGTAAAGGTAAAGGGACCCCTGACCATTAGGTCCAGTCGTGATCGACTCTGGGGTTGCGGTGCTCATCTCGCTTTATTGGCCGAGGGAGCCGACGTACAGCTTCCGGGTTATGTGGCCAGCATGACTAAGCCGCTTCTGGCGAACCAGAGCAGCGCACAGAAATGCCGTTTACCTTCCCGCCGGAGCAGTACCTATTTATCTACTTGCACTTTGAGGTGCTTTCGAACTGCTAGGTTGGCAGGAGCAGGAACCAAACAACGGGAGGTCACCCCGTCGCGGGGATTCGAACTGCCGACCTTCTGATCGGCAAGTCCTAGTCTCTGTGGTTTAGCCCACAGCGCCACCCGCGTCCCTTATACAACCTTTAGAAGACATATAAAGACAGCCCCACATAGGAAAATTTAAAATGTCTAATTATGTTTTTATATATGTTGGAAGCCGCCCAGAGTGTCTGGGGCAACCCAATCAGATGGGTGGGGTATAAATAACAAAATTATTATTACAATTGTAATAAACAAAAATCTTCCCATATTCCCTTATGGGGGACACAAGAGCCCTTATAGAGTCCTTTGTAGGTTCTCCATCGGTAGGAGAAAATAACAGAGGCCAACCAGAGAATATTGAGAAGCAAAGCAGCTAGTAAGCCTGATCTTTATTGAAACTGTTGCAACAGGTTGCTCCCCTCACACACAGGAAAGGAGGAGGACCCAGAACAAAGGTGTGCCCACCCTTATATAGACATTTTAAATTGCCCACCCTGGAGTCCAAGACCACCCCCAGAAACATCATACATACATCACAGAAGGGGTGTAGCTCAAGACCACCCCCCAGATACATCATAGCTACATCACAGAAAGGGCGGTCTACAAGAGAAATCTGAGTGCGTTGTTTATCTCCTGTCTGGCAGGTTACCTGTTAATGGTCATTTGATTGGATTACCTGGGAAGCCTGGCCAGTCTTTTGTAATGATAAATACTTAGTTCCTGAGCCAGGTCACAGGCTCACCCTATTCCTACACAGACATACCCTTAAAGACAGGATTTGTGAACAAAAAGACAATGGGGAGGCTTTTCCATTTTCCTTCGACCTTGCTGAGAAATATTTGAGGTCAATTTGGGAAGGACAAAACGGTTTTCTGTGGGGTTTCAGACATGTGGTTTACATATGCAGTTATGAACATTATATATATATATATATATATATATATATATATATATGACCTTAAATTTTTTTATTTCACAATTATTATGGAATAGGACATCCCTATTTTCATCGGAGAAATGTTAGAGTACGCAGTTGACAACCCTGCCACCTCTGTACTTTCTTCAGGTGCTGCCCTATCAGTTGAGTTGGTGTATTATTCCAATGCAAGGTTGCCACTTGCCTTATTGGCCCGGTGGCTCCTGAGTCTTTCATGACAGCCTGCAGTAAGGGAATCTAGCAGATGGTGCTTTTTCCAGGAATGGAGAGAGAGAATGTGGGGGCGGGGAGATTCTTTCGTTAAATCTCTGCACCTAAGACTACTGTTGAAGCACAAAGGGAAGGCTGGGGGGGGAGGTGGGCCCCACATTCCATAACACAATTGTGGAGGTGGGGGGGGCGGAGGACAGAGGCTTGCCAAAGGCCTCCTAGTACTTTCCACTGGCCAAGGTGGCCTTTGAACTGGGATCAGATGTGATGTGGATGCACGCTTCTGCTGGAGGCAAATAGTGCTTATTCCAGAGAATTGGAGGAAACCTTGAAAGCAAGACTGACACCTGTGATAAGTGCAGACACCCCCTCCCCTGAATTTTGCAACTGCGCTGGGAAAACAAGCCTGGCAACTTTCCATAGCATCTCAAAAGCTGCAAAACGTGTTCCACCAAAGCTAACTGTGGGACAGAAGAAATGCCCTTGTGTCCAAGCAATAACTCTCCTTCATCACCTTTCATCACCTCTCCTATAAGCTACAGTCTTATTGCTTTCCTTTGAATGGTGGTCCGTGCAGCCGGCTAAGCGAGATGAGCTCTGGAGATGCAGATACCGGGCTGCAGATCCAGAGGAGCACAGATCCAGAAGAGAGAACTGCTAGGTGAGGCAGCTCCACAAAGGGTCCAGCCTCCCCACTAGTACAAACATCCATTCGGAGCAGGAGAGTGGAACCTGTCAGCTGTGATACTCGCAGGGTGATTTTAGGCCAGTCACAGTTTCTCAGCCTTAACCTACCTCACAGGGTTGTTGTGAGGATAAAATGGGGAAAAAGAGAACCATGTGTGCTGCGCTGCCTTGAGCTTCTTGGGAGACGAGATGGGATATAAATATGGTAAATAAGTAATAAATACAAATATTTAAGCTTAGGCCCACATTGGCTCTGGATGGACTTGTCTTCTAAGTGTAAGCGAGTACAGTGGTACCTCGGGTTAAGAACTTAATTCGTTCCGGAGGTCCGTTCTTAACCTGAAACTGTTCTTAACCTGAGGTACCACTTTAGCTAATGGGGCCTCCCACTGCCGCTGCACGATTTCTGTTCTTATCCTGAGGTAAAGTTCTTAACTGGAGGTACTATTTCTGGGTTAGTGGCATCTGTAACCTGAAGTGTCTGTAACCTGAAGAATATGTAACCCGAGGTATCACTGTATTTGACTAGATTGCTGGGGAGAGGGTAGTTGAGTAGAGAGCTGCTAGGTGCCACACTTTGGGAAATCCCATTGCACTCTGCTCTGCTCCCTCTTTCTTCCCATCCAGGGCAGCCCTGCCCTCTGCCTACCCCCCAGAGCTATTGAGTCAAGAGGGGCTGAGCCTTGGCAGTGACAGACTCTCATCCTCCTCACCTGCACTCCAGTGGCTGCTTTGAACTGCCCAAGGGAGGGAGGCAAGGAGCAGTGGCCATGGAGAGGCAATGGGATGCTCCCTTTTAGCCGCCACTGCCACTGCCGCTTGAGACGAGCGCCAGCCCATCTTCCCTGGGCCCACTGCTGGCGGGGGAAATGGGGACATTCCAGGATCAAATCAGAAGTCGGGGTGGGTTTCGTAATTCTGGGACTGTCCCTGGAAAATAGGGACACTTAGAGGGTATGAGAGTAGTGTTTTCCAGTACAGTGGTACCTCAGGTTACAGACGCTTCAGGTTACAGACGCTTCAGGTTACAGACTCCGCTAACCCAAAAATAGTACCTCGGGTTGTTGTAAACAAAAATTGCCCTTTTCCCTTATGGGGTATCCAAGAGCCCATAAAGAGTCCTTACATTAGGTTCCCTATTGGTAGGAGAAAATAACAGAGGCCAACCAGAGAATACTGAGAAGCAAAGCAGCTAGTAAGCCTGATCTTTATTGATCTGTTGCAACAGGGTGCTCTCCTCACCCGCAGGAAAGGAGGAGGAACTCAGAACAATGGCGTGCAAGGCCTTATAAAGATTTTTGAAATTGCTACCCTGTAGATCCATGGGGTCGCGAAGAGTCGGACATGACTAAAGGACTAAACAACAACAAAGATCAAGACCACCCCCAGAAACATCATACATACATCACAGAAAAGGCGGTCTAAAACAGAAATTTGAATGTTGTATTTCCTTTCCCCCCCAGGTTATGATTGCCTTCCCTGATTGTCTTTCCTGATAGTCTGTCACCCATTAGAATGCTGATTACTCAATTCCTGAGACAATGGGAAGGCTCCCTGACCCCCCTCCCTCCTTGCAGTGAGAACATTTGGTCAGTTTGGGAATCAAAATGGTTTCAGGTCAGTATTCCTGTGCTGATCTATGTACGTGCTTTTGGTACACTTATGAACATTACCATGTATCTAAGACCTCAAAATTCCTATCACAGGGTTAAAAACTTTGCTTCAGGATGAGAACAGAAGTCATGCGGCAGCAGCGGGAGGCCCCATTAACTAAAGTGGTGCCTCAGGTTAAGAACAGTTTCAGGTTAAGAACGGACCTCCAGAACGAATTAGGTTCTTAACCTGAGGTACCTTTGTAATGTGCTGGGGAACCTTGCAAGGCTTTTTAGATGATATTCAAAGAGAAGATCACTATTGACAGGCATGCTTTCTTGAGGGATAACATGCCTGCTTCCACTGAAATTCTGCCATGTTTGGCGTGTCAGGGGGTCACTCTTGGTTCATCGTGCGTTCCAAGAATCCTGGCCGGTGCCCTGCATGGGACAGCATGCTTTTTCCTCCCTCCCTCCCTCCCTCCCTCCCAAATATGCCCCAGGACAATCTGTAACGCACTGACAGATGTGCTCAGCAGACAAGCTAATGTGGAAAGAGTTCCCCCGGAGGTGGAAAGTCTGAAAACCTCTCCCTTAACAAAGTTTTAACTGTATTTGGTAAGGGTTGCTGCTGGGAATTGCAACTCTGTGGGAAGTCAGCAACAGTGCTCAGAATTATTTGGGAGGGGGAATGTGCTTTGAAGGTGGTTGTGGGTGTACGCAGCTGTAGCTCAAAAAAAGTTACTGTTGGACAAGGTTTGGCTGAGTAAGGTGGAATAAACTTAACTAGTAAATGCAGCAAGACTGCCTCCATGTGGTTATCTGAGTAACGTGATTAACTTTTGGCCTTGGCTGCTGACAGCAAAGATAAAAGGAAGACTTGTATCATCAGAGATCGCTGCAGTTGGTTTCAACTCTGCATTTCGACCCAAATTGAAGGCCTGAAATCTGTGAGGCTGAAATGTATCTTGTGATTTCCCCCCTCCCCTTTTTGGTCCATTTTGGATGCTGAACCTTTATGGTTGTTGCTGGCATATGTCTGTCTCCAGAGACAATGGAGTGTGCCTCAGGAGGTGAAGTCAAATTGCTGCATTAGCAGGACCAAAGTGACCTACCCAGGGTGCAAGTCTGGGCAGTGTGTATGGAGGGCCTGGGCTGTCCAGAAGACAAATTTGGCAGGGGGCAGTTTGGGGAGAGAATTATACCCTATGCTCCTGAAAACAAACCCCCACTTCTCTACATTTTGCAATGTATTTCTGTGCACTAGCAATTTTTTAAAATGTAAACAGTTGCATACAAATTTCTTTCTGGTGTATGCATTGAAAAGCATGTATTTCACATAAAGAGTGCACGCAGCAGGATGGAACAGGGTGCAAGGAACCTCTGAGTTCCAGTGAGACCAAAAACACATTGGAATTCTCTGATCATCCCATCCTTAGTAGAGAACACCCCCTGGTGACCATATTTTATATCTCACACAATTCCCCTTGCAAATGATGTGTCGGATTCCTCTGTTGGGCAACATTAAAGCTTATCTGTAAGAGAATGCTGGATACAGCCCAGCATAAGAAATACAACACAAATTCCACATGCAAAACCAAACACCATCCCTAATATGAATAACAGTGCCACATTTTAAGTAACATAATCAAATGAAACTCTTTATTCAACTTTGGATGAAGTTGGTTCTGTTGTTTCCAAGGCTTTTGGCTGCTCATCTGGTAGTTCTAGAATCCATCTTGCCTCAGCTACCAAGGGCTTAAAGAATTCTGATTGAAAGATTCTCCCCTTAGGTGGAGATTCCTCCAGTTATTATTCCGAAATGTGGAAATGGTGCATCCAAAATTATATGCAAAGGGTTAATGCTGTAGCACAGAATCCTGCTATGTCATATGCCTGAGGCATTTCCCACCCCCAGTTAGTTGAATTATCAACTGTTGTTAAGTTTTAACTGTTAGAGCAGCAAGTACCGGTATATTGTGTTATGCTGCTGTCTGCCTCAGAGTGAGTCTGTAAATGTCAGTCAGTCTCAGATAATTTTGTTTTATGTAGACGCAGGCGTTGGTAAACGAACAACTGTGGGATGAGGAATTTGCGTTAAAGAAATGGATGTTAATTAGAGATAAATCTGTAAAATAAGCAGAATGAAAAAGGGGAAGAAATGGAAATATCTGAGAAAGAGACTGGGAAGCCAGTTTTTTTTTTTTTTGGAAATGTATTAAATTAGCTTTAATTTGGTGTTGATGTGTTATAAATTTTAAAAATGAATAAAAATTAATTGGCAAAAGAAGAAAGTGAGGTTTGCAGCATAAACCAGCAGCAAACCAACACACCACTTTGGCACCAGTTTGCAATCAGTTGGACAAAGTTGGAGGTTTAGCCATTTCCTTGTGACCCCTGTTTGAGTGTGTTATAAGAATTTTAAGGTCTCAAATATAGAATATTCATAAATGCGACACGGGTGGCGCTGTGGTCTAAACCACTGAGCCTCTTGGGCTTGCCGATCAGAAGGTCGGAGGTTCGAATCCACGTGATGGAGTGAGCTCCTGTTGCTCTGTCCCAGCTCCTGCCAACCAAGCAATTCGAAAGCACACCAGTGCAAGTAGATAATTAAGTATCGCTGTGGCGGGAAGGTAAACAGTGTTTCCATGCACTCTGGTTTCCATCATGGTATTCTGTTGCGCCAGAAGCGGTTTAGTCATGCTAGCCACATGACCCGGAAAGCTGTCTGTGGACAAACGCCGGCTCCCTTGGCTTGAAAGCGAGATGAGCGCCGCAACCCCATAGTCGCATTTGACTGGACTAAACCATCCAGGCGTCCTTTATTTTTACCTTTTTTATTCATAAATGCACACATATCTAAATATATGAACCATGAGTCTGAACTAGTATGGGAGAGCAATCCTGAAGCCATTTTGACTCTCCCAATGACCTCAAATATTTCTCTACACTACAGTAAGGGAGGCAAATGGGGAAATCCTTCCCATTGTCTTTTTGATTGTAAATCCTGTCTTAAGGGCATATTTGTGTATGAATAGGTTGAGCCTGTGACCTGGAGTCAGGAACAAAAGTGTTAAGCATCACAAAAGAATGGCCAAACTGCCCAGGTAATGCAATCAGTGACAATTATCAGGTATCCTGGCAGACAGGATTTCTGCTGTATACCACCTGCTTCTGTGATGTATGTATGATTTTGGGAAGGGGGGATGGTCTTGGGCTACAGGGTGGGCAACTTCAAGTCTATGTAAGGGCTTGCGCCCCATTGTTCAGAGTTTCCCTCCCTCCTGCTTGTGGTGAGTGGGGACCCTGTTGCAAGTTTATTTTCCTTCAATGAAGATCAGGCTTACTAGCCGCTTTACTTCTGGTTGGCCTTTGTTATTTTTCTCGTACAGATAGGGAACCCACTTAAGGACTCTATTTGGGCTCTGGAATATCCCAAAAGGGAAAGGGAGCAGTTTTTTTCTTATAACAAGTGTAAATTACTCATTTCGGAGAGCAGCACAAAACATGAGGTTTGCAGCAAAAACTGCACAAAACTAGCACAAAACTTTGGCATCCAGAATTTCTTGGTCACACACTAATGAAGCTTGGGATAGTAAACATCCACAGGAACAAAGAGAAGCCCAGCTTTAAAAGCAGAAGAATTCAAGCAGGCAGGAAGGCTCTCAAGAGTGCATGTGCCTAAGCTGAGATTGCAGTTATCTTGTTGTAAATTAATTAAGTTTAGAATTGGGAGTGTAAATAGGTTTCCGGCATCCCCTCCAGGCCTCTGATTTTATAGCCCTTCCTATAGAAGTGGCTGATAAAGAGGTCAAACCAGCTGGGTGAGCTTAATCTAGCAGATAACCCCTTTTTGTGAGAAGGAGACTTTGCATAACTAAAGAATTGGCTAAGTACAGGTGAAATGGATAGCGGCAGACCCTTCTGATGTCATCAAAGTGTGTAGGAAAGAGAATAATAATAATAATAATAATAATAATAATAATAATAATAATAATTATTATTTATTTATTTATACCGCGCCCATTTTAGTGTTTTCCAACAAAACACTAAAATACAATAAAAACACAAAGAAGAGAGTCTTAAGCCCTAATCTGTCTGTTTCCTTGGAAGTAAGTTCCCCTGTTCAGCAGGGCTTACTCCCAAGCCAGCAGGCAAGAAAGAGCTGGCTCACTTTTAGGCCCCGCGCAGGGAACCAGTTCCCTACGCGCTTCCGTAGCCATCCCAGCGCGTGACGTCACGTCCCCTCAGCCTGGGCGCCGATTGGCTGCGAGGAGGCGGAAGCGAGGGCGGGCGCTCCGTCGCCGTTGCCGCAGTGACAGGACCGGGCCGCTCTTAAGAGCTGGGAAATGGCGGCGGCATCGTCGTCGCGTCGCTCCCAGCAGCAGCAGCAGCATCACCACCACCACTCGGGCGCGACTCCCGCGTCGCCGCCGCCGCCTCAGAGCCCCAGCCTTTCCCCCCTCGGAGCTTCCCCTCAGCAGAGGCCCAGCCTAGCCGGACCTGAGGGGGAGGCTCACGGGAGCAGCGGCCGGGAAGCGGCGGC